>NC_056729.1:440584591-440682091 GCF_019279795.1 Protopterus annectens | reverse complement strand
AGTTTAATATTCAATGAAGAAAAAACTAAAATACTACCTATATATACACGAAAAAATATTCTCATTAGTGATTTTACTAAATATGTACCCAGTTCAGGTCAGATAACTTATTTAGGTATAATACTATCTAAAGATATTAAATCTATTATATATAATAATTATAATACTTGTTTTCTTAATATACAAAATCTTTTTAATACCTGGAATAATATGTTTTTTACTATGGAGGAGAGACTTACAATTATTAAAATGATAATATTCCCCAAGATTTTATACTTAATACAATCAATAATACTTCCACCTACAAAAATAATTATCAAGAAACTGAACACACTAATGTTAAATTTCTTATGGGCACCTAATAGACCTAGGATTGCATTAAAGAAACATACTAATAGCTGGTCTCAAGGGGTATTTCTTTTCCAGACTTTAATTTATATACTATCTCTTCTATTGTAAAAGTTATTACTTTATTAATAGATCAGTCATATGTCACAAAATGGAAAGATTATTGTGAGCTAATTAGTATACACTTCATGAAAATCTCCTTAACACATAAAAATATGATTGTAAATAACTCCATGTTATGGTTACTAAAGGAATTTTGTACTTCACCTATTACACCTAAACATATGGTTTGTTACCCATTAAATATTATTATTAGTTATCATAACTTTATATTCATGCACCCTAAGTATAGGGAATGGAATTTTATTGTATTTCCTATAATGTATACTAAGGGTATGCTTTTGTCATCTACTTCTGAAGGAACTCATTTAGCTATAGATAATGATCTAAAGTACTGGTATCAGTTGATATCTGATAATAAAGTTAAAAATCTAGATTTCTTAAAACAAGAATTTGATCTAAGAGAAACTTGCTGGTTAGAGGTTCAGACCTTTAGACAACATCTCATTAATAATATAGATTTAATGTCTATAACTGTTAAAGAATCTATTCCAACACTGATTGATTACTTGATATTAAATTTACAACATAAAGTTTCTGATAAAGGTAAACTTTCATACATACATAAAGTTATCAGACAAGAAACTTTTTACAGTGTAGATTCATACTGGAATTATTTCACTTCTATTAATGGGGACCCACCAAATCAACAAGATAAACAATATATATTGGAATCTGCTTTTAGAACTACGTCTTCCATTGTCTGGAGACTTTATACATGGAAATTTTTACATAGATCTTTTTATACACCTTTGATGATGAATAAAATAAATAATAAAGATAATCTATGTAAGAGATGTAATGTAGAAATTAATGCTGACTGGGCTCATATGTTTTATGACTGTATAAAATTGAAAGAATACTGGAAGTCAATTAATGAATTTTTGCAGGCTCTTTTTACAGATAATTTCATTATTTCTAAATCTCTTATATTATTCAACACACCTGTACCTCAAAGTGTTAAAAAGGTTAAGCTTCCCTTGTTATGGTCTATTCTAGCAGTGGCTAGGAAAATAATAACTAGAAATTGGATTTCAGATACACCTCCTTCGTTCAATGAATTTAAAAATGTTATGAATATAGTGTGCCATATGGAAATAAACACAATTAGGACTAGAACAAACAGAAATACATCTTATTTTATTGTATGGGATAATTTACAAAATTTGTTAAAAAAATTTTAATTTCAATAGCATGGTATTTTAGTTTAATTAATTGATCTGATTGTAGTGGATGTCTTTGTAAATACTTTAGTTGTTTTGTTGAATATTATAATAATACCTATTTTTAATTACTTGTATAAAATTGTTATGATATTTCTCTTATATGTTAAAACAATAAACCTGTTTTGAAAAAAAAAAGAAATGCACACACACCTGAACAGGAACACCATAATGAGGCACACGCACAAACACGTAATGTCATAGAGCATGTGTTTGGGCTGCTCAAGTCACGGTTCCGGTGTCTGGACACATTTGGTGGAGCCTTGCAGTACACACCAACTACATGTACCCAAATGATCATGATATGTGCTATGCTACATAATATGATCCTGCGGAAACAGCTGAAGCAGGACCAGCATAGGGCTGGGCCAAACATACCCCCACCATTGCCAAGGCCACCACAGGCAGAGGGTGACTCAGAGGAGGAACAACCTGACCTTGCCCCAGTAGGCAGAAGGAGGCATGCCCAGTATGCCCTGGCCTTGGCAAAGAGGCAACGCATAGCACATACACTGGCTCAGTAGGAACACTGGGACTGATACCCCCTCCGACTCACTCATATAGTAACATGGACGCCTAACATGACACAACCTGCTTCCAAACATGTACAGCGAGTGTAGTATGTGCATCCGACAGAGGCAGCCCTGCAGCACCACCTGAGGCATGAATGCCATGTGTTAAGTAATGTAACATCATGTACCATATGCACACCTGAGGACCCTGACTAACATCCACCCTCACCAATCATGAACCACAAAAACACAAACCCACCTTCATAGGTACCACAAGGGATAGGAACCTAGATGTAATGCTACCCAATGCCAGAAGTATAATCAGCAAGATGTGTGCAGTGTAAATGCACACAGTATAGAGAATGTAGATATCAGTGCTGTAATAGAAAACTGGGTCAAAGCCCACATCAGCACCCTAACACTACCAGGTCATGCCTCATACAGTGATGTACAGCTGCAAAACATGGAACAAAACGAGGGTGACTAGCAATAAATGTCATGGATAACCACACCCCCATGTTGGTATCACAACAAGAAGCAGCATGGATTAGCCATGGTCAAATACCAATGGCTAAAACTGCCTACCACTATATAGCTTGCTGCAGACCACTGTCCTAATAGCAGGAACTGCACCAGGCCTATGTTGGAATACATGAAGATATCAAGCCCCCCAAACCACATTATATTGCTTGACTGAAAATACCTACACATACACCATAGTTTCATAGTTTCATAGTTTCATAGTTTACTACTAGGCTATCTACCGTAGTGCATTTATAAGCCTAGCCATAGTGATGTGGCTATTGCCACCCCTTATAGTGGTAATAAGTGTACAGAATAGATTCCGAATATTGTGCCTCTGACTTAGTAGTGACACATTATGACCCCTTTACTTAATCAAATTAATTGACTGTGCCTCTGTCTAGTAGTGACACAGGGAGGACCCCTGGGGTAAACCTACGATCTCACATCCACTTGTCCAGATTTCTCTTGAAGAGAGTCAGTGAGGGACTCTGTCTAACATGAACTGGGATTCTGTGCTAGAGTGTGAGAAGCCTCTGAGTTATGAATCTGTCCCTCCAGCATGTCCTATACATGTATGTGCTGAGGTTCAAATCTTTAGCTCTCATGGTTCTGGTGGATTTGGATTGCTTGCAGTGGAGCATGTCCACCAAATCCTGATTGGACATGCTCTTGTATGTCAGGCATAGGTCACCTGTAAGTAGGCGGTATGCTACTGAATAGAGCTGGATTTTCTTTAGTCTGGAAGCATATGACATGTGTTGTAGACCCTTGATCCTCTTGGTAAGGTACTTTTGGGGTCTCTCCAGCTGTTGCAAGTGCTGGGTGAGGTACATACCAAATGGGGCTTTGTATTCAATCATGGGCCTGATAAGGGAGAAGTATAGAGGTACAATGACCTCCTTTGATCTGGATGGAAAACCCTTCATGATAAGGTGGGCAAGATAGAAAGTCTTTCTAACCACTTTGGCAACATGGGTGTCAAACGAGAGGTCACTATCTACATGGGTCCCCAGGTGTCTGATTTTTTTTCTGTGCTCAGTGGGTTGCTGTCTATGTGTTAATGTGTGGGTACTTTGTTCCTCCCAAAGGGGATGACTACACATCAGTTGCATTCAGTTTCAGGCCATGATTCCGGCACCAGCTATCTGTTTTTGTGAGGGCATTCTGTAGGATGTGTATGCTGGCTGATGTATTCACTATGGTGCCTAGGTTTTTACTAGTCCTGATCACAGCTGCCTTCCCTTTAGGAGATGTAGCTCTGTCTTGCATTAGTATCCTTCTTTTGTTATACAGTTCGTTTATGGCTGGGGTCCACCAGACAGGCCACTTTCCCTTGATGGAGAGGGTCTTGGTTTTATTTGTGATTGCATGGTCCATGCTTTCTTGGAGATGTCCGTAGAAAGTGTCTGTGAAGGAGTCACCATTGTGTGTTGTGGTTTTCACTGGCCCAGTAGGCCTAAAGGATACCATCTCAGTCTGAAGAAGTGTGAAGTCAGCTTTTGAGAAGTTTGTCACTATACTCTTTGTATTATACTAGCACCGACACATTTGTAGAAAATTTCAAACAAAATGGACATGCAAAATGTAACACTTCCACAAGAGGGGTAAGCATACTGGATGTGATAATCAGAAATATGTGTACTGGATGTAAAGATGAGAAGTGTATCCCTCACTGGTAAGACCAGACCATAGAGTAATCACACTGTAGTTACACATCCCGACCCCAGTCCCTGGCCAGAATACCACAGTGAAACACATGTATAAAGCATAGCTTGCACCCCTACAAACCAATGTGGAATCCATGAAAGGCCCTGTGCAAGTCCAGAATATGGGACACACTGCAGAACACGTTATACAGGCATTCCATGAACACAGCCAAGAGTGCTTGGAGTCTGCAATCACAAATAACAACAAGACACAATGTCATACACCCAGGCATCTGGCATGCTGGACTCCAGCAATTACTAAACCATTGAAGAGAATGAGGAAACTACAACATGATAGATCAAACATAAAAAGTGAAGTAATCAGTGATCACTAGTATGGCAATAAAATGTGTCCACACATACAATCCACTAAGGCCAGGCAAAACAAGTAGAATCTGTGAATCCAGAGGCAATGTGACACCTGTCCCAAGTGCACACATAACAACAATTCACCCCAATAAATACAAATATATGTGATAGACGCAACCAGGTAGCCACACCGGAGCCTGAGCACCCCCAAATCAGTACTGTCAAAACTAGTCAGGAGGACAAGGTAACCACATACACCACAAAACCAGTCCCACATAGACCTACAATGACTGTAAACCAAACACATAAACACAAAAACATTCCCAGAGGCCCTAATTACAAACACACAACACCAACACAAGCCTCCAAAGCAGACACACAATAAAACAACCTCCAGACATAGCACATGTAACACATAGTACACAAAGCTGGTGTGCCAAACAGTCACAGGACAGAAGGAGAAACAACATGCCTGATACAGTTGTAATAGGTGACTCCATAGTGAGACATGCTGCTGTTCCAGGGATGGCTTGCACCTGTTACCCATGGGCATCTGGATATTGCCTAAGGCTTTTGCAACCTACAGAGATCCTTTTGTAGGCAAGGCTGAAAAGACTAACCCACCACCATAGAAAACAAAACTGGAAAGAAACAGAAGGGTAATGCTGATCAATGCCAGACGTGTAAACCTCAATATGCATGCTCCTGAGGCCCTCCCCAGTAAGGAGAACATCGATGTCTGTCCAGTGATAGAAACCTGCTGCAAGCCTCGTGACAGCACACCAGCACTACCAGGTAATACCACATATCATGTGTTATGGCCACAAAACCTGGAACAAAACATAAAAGGAGGGTGAGTATCCATATTCAGCACAGACACCTATATGTCCAGTTAACTGACAATGCTTACATCATTGCAGTCCACCCATGTGCAACTAACCATAGGCAAGACTGCTGTACAGTCTGGAGCATGCTACAGACCACACTCTCACACACAGGAACCCCACCCCGCTGTCCTGAAGACAGTGGACAGTATGAGTGTACCACCAAATACAAAACAAGGTACACACAAATTACCACATAGGTGGTAAACCATTATGTATGGAAGGAGTAATCAGGGACCTAGTGACACAAGTGGACAGTAACCTGTTATGTGACAGTCACATTGTCAATTTGGCTAGGAAGACTGTCTATATTGGACACTGTATCATGAAAGGATTCACATCTACGTCAACAAAGGTCATTGTGCCCCTATACTGTTCCCTTATCAGACCATAATGTCGTACAATGTCTCATTTGGGATGTACATTACCTGGCACCTGCAGCAGTTAGAAAGACCTCAAAGGTACCTCACCAAGAGTTAGAAAGGGTCTCAAATATATGTCATATGCTGCCTGGCTGTAGACACCATGGCTGAATGCAGTCGCATACTGCCTACACAGAGGCATTGTATGCCTGTTGTACAAGTCCATGTCCAACACAGAAGTAATGGACATGCTCCACCCCAGAAAACTCAAAGCCATCGGAGCTGTGTGAGTCAGAGATGTCAACCTCAACACATAATCAAATAGGATGTGCTGGAGGGACAGATACCTAACCCTCAGGCTCTCCACACCCTGGAACAAAATACCACTACATGTTAGGCAGAGCCCCTCACTGACACTCTTCAACAGGAAGTTTGCAAAATGAATGGATAATTGTAGATGTACACTGGGGGTCTTTACTGTGTCATGTCCAGACAGAGGCACAGCTAAGTAAATCATAAATGGCCATAATATTCACATAGCAAGGGGTGGCAAAAGCCACACACACTGTGGCTAGGCTTACAAATGCCCTAGGGTGGATAGCCTAGTATGAACCTATGAACCTATTATGAAAGGAATTGTACAGGACACTAAGGATAATCCCAAGGCTGCTGCAACTGATGGTAGGAAGCATGTTGTGAATTCCCAGATATGCTCTGGATCACACAAATATTACAAACAACATACCAAACACACACACGTATTGCCAACATACATCCTGACAGGTGCAGTGCAAAATATCTTTCCCAGCAGACTGCTGCCTCCCTGACATTATGTCAGCCTTACCACAGGATATGTACCCAAAGAGCAGTGTACAACAACAGTGGTCTTTCTCAAGAAAGGTGTTGCCTGAATGGTTACTAAAAACAACAACCACAGAATCCTGAGAAGCTTGGTCTGCACAGCTATGGAAAGGATCAGCATGTACTGCAGACATAAAGATATTGGGGATCTATTGACACCCGACCCTACCCAGTGTGGGTTTATTAAGTGCAGACCCTGCCCCTAAACATGTTTGACTCAGTTGAAACAGTAATTGAGGTCACTGATGAGGGCAATGTGGTCCACACAGCGTAACTGGACCTTGCAAAGCCTTCCATACAATACCCTACGTGTTCAATATAGATATGCTCACCAGCTTATATATACACCCCTATGTCACTAGAGGGGTTGCAAACCAGACCAACGACAGAACTGACATGGTCAGACATGCTGCAGCCATGTCAGACTACAAACCACATATAACAGGTATCCCACAAAGCTTGGTCCTGGGACCTTCCCCGTCTGGTATATATGCCCCATAGGTACAGGCCAACATGTAAGGACTGTGCCTGAACATGTTTGCAGAGGACTACAAACCGCCCAACATATCTGACACTCCAGCTGACACAAGCATCCCACAAAAGGGCCACATAGAAACAGACAACTGGTGCCATAGCCGTGTCAGCAAGTTAAATGGAGAAAACTGTATAGTCAACCTCTGTGGATATACAGTAAGTGACCACCAATTACCACATAGGTGTTAACCCATTACATACTTAACATGTAATGACAGACCTGAGTACACAAGGTGATAGATATCCTGCATTGGACAAACATGTGGCTGTAGTGTTAACAGAAACAATCCATATACCAACCTAATCATGAAGGTTATGACATCTAGATAAGGTGAAGCCATTGTGGTTCTGCAGTTATCCTTCATCAGCGTCACAATTGACTACAACAGCCCCTGTGGGGTGTACCTCAGCAGACACCTCATTCAACTGTAAAGTCCACAACAGTACCTCACCAGGAGTATCAAAGAGCTTGAACAGATGTAATGTGTTGCCTGATTAAACAGAGTGCAACTCCACACACTGCCATGCTGGCCACCCAGACGCAAGCTGTGCCTGATGTAGAAAGCCATGTCCAAGCTGGAATCAATGAACATGCTGCACCTTGTACAATCTGAATGGCAGTGAGCTATGCACATGAGGGACCTGAACCCTAGCACTGACATACATAGGACAAGCTGTACTGCTTTATCCATAACACAGAAGCCACCCCCACGCATGAGTAAACTACCAGTACAGGTTATCCATAGAGTCACTCGTTGATTCTCCTCAACAGGAATCTTAATAAGTGGATGGGAGATGTTAGGTTTACCCTGGGTATCACTGTTATGTCATGGGTAGACAGAGGCACAGTATACTAAACATGACATATGTCATGGAAAACTACACTTACAATGTGTTGAAGGACAAACACACTCTCTGACTAGCATTAGAAATGGCCTAGGGCACATCGGTAGTGTTTGCCAATGTACACCTATGTTGTGGAATACACTACTGATGTTGGACGAGGCTGTTGTAAGTAGTTAATATCTGAACATAATGCAACATGGTCAGATAGGTTCATAGGTTCATAGGTTTATACTAGGCTATCTGCCCTAAGGCATTTATAAGCCTAGCCCAGAGTTTTGTGGCTTACGCCACCCCTTATATGAAAAAAATACTGTGCTCATTAGTTTGTTGTGCCTCTGTCCAGCAGTGACACAGAGACGATTCCCGGGGTAAACCTACGATCTCCCATCCACAGGTCAAGATTCCTCTTGAACAGAGCCAGCGAGGTGCTCTGCCTCACATGGACCGGGATTCTATTCCACAGCATAGGGAGTCTCTGAGTGATAAATCTATCCCCCCAGCACATCCTATTTATATCCGTGCTAAGGTTTAAGTCACTTGCTCTAGTGGTTCTGGTGGATTTGGATTTTTTGAGGTGGAGCATGTCCATTAATTCCTGGTTGGACATGGCCTTGTATGTCAGGCACATGTCACCTCTGAGCAGACGGTATGCGACTGAATAGAGCTGGAGTTTCTTCGATCTGGCAGCATATGACAGATGTTGGAGTCCCTTTATCCTTTTGGTGAGGGACTTTTGGGGTCTCTCCAATTGCTGCAGATGTCGGGTGAGATACATCCCGAATGGGGCATTGTACTCGATCATTGGTCTGTTAAGTGAAGAGTACAGGGGAACAATGACCTCACTAGATCTGGATGTGAATCCCTTCATGATCAGGTGGGCAATGTAGAAGGTCTTTCTAACCACTTTAGCAACGTGAGTGTCAAAAGAAAGGCCACTGTCAACCTGGGTCCCCAGGTCCCTGATAACCTCTTCTGTGCTTAGAGGATTGCCACCTATATGGTAGCTTGGGGTTACCTTGCTTTTCCCGAAGGGTATGATTATACATTTTTTGGCATTTAACTTCAGGCCATGGCTCTGGCACCAGCTATCAGTTTCCGTGAGTCCCCTCTGAAGGATATCCGTGTCTGATGCACTTTCCACTATGGCGCCCAGTTTGCAGTCATCTGCAAACTTTGTCAGCCAAAGTCCTCCCATGTTGGCCTGTACTTCTGAGAAGTAGATGCCAAACAATAGGGGGCCAAGGACCGAGCCCTGTGGGACACCACTTGTGACCGGCTTGGAGTCTGACATAGCGCCAGCAACTCTAACCCTGTGGGTTCTGTCCTTAAGCCAGTTTGCAACCCATCTTGTGACATATGGGTTTACATTTAAGTTGGTAAGTTTTTCTACAATACCCAAGTGGGGTATTGTGTTGAAAGCCTTTGCAAGGTCAAGGTAGGCTGTATGGACTGCCTTTCCCTCATCAATGGCCTTGGTGACTGTTTTGAAGAAGTCGACCAAGTTCAAAAGGCATGATCTGCCCTTGACAAAGCCAAACTGGGACGCGGCCAATGTCTGCAAGTTCCCTATATCTTTGTTTATGAGCTCCATTATGATCCTCTCCATAGCTTTGCAGACTAGACTTGTTAAGCTTATGGGGCGGTAATTACCAGGGTCCGTAGAGGCACCGCCTTTGTGCAGATGTGCACAACTGGACCCTAACCAGGCTGTTGTGCTCACTATGGAAATATAAAGCAGTGATAGGACTAAAGCCCAGGATACTGTCCACCACAGTGAAAGTACTGAACCACTACACTATACAGTACTACAGTGTTAGGTCAGTATGAATGGATGTTGACAATTGTATGCAAAGTATCCCATGCAAAACCTGCAGGCACAGTATAATCCCTGTTGTGTTCACACAAAAAGCATTTGGACAGTAACTACACAACATGACACAGAACACACAACCATAAACAGGAGATATTTGTTGAAGTTCACACTCATCCACAAATGTGATGGGCTGCAGAGTTCAACATATGGAAAGCTCACACTGGGCATGCTCACACACTTTGATAAATGAGACATCTTTCACACAACATGCCATGGGAAGGCTGAACTGGGCATGCTCGCACACTTAGTCCAAATATCAGTTTAGCATTTTGCCACATATATCTGGTATATGTACGTGTTATTCCAGTAACCAACAACATTATAGCAATCTGGCCAGTGCTCACACTTAAATGACTACAGAGACATACATGATATAGTGGATTTCCCCCATATGCAAACATCTTCCACAGATACACAAGTTGTTCATACAAACAGGAAATATTATGGCAATAAAGACCTGCAAACACTGCTATCAGCACCAAATAATGTGCATCTGACAGTTAAACATATGGGTGTAGAAGTCAACACTAGGCTGTTTGCCCTAGGGAATGACAGCTTATCCAGAGTGTGTGTGTGTGGGTGATTGTGGTTGGTCTGTGTGCAAGTCTGTGTGAGGGAAATGTTCCTTTTAGCAACTGGGAAAACACACCACAGGATGCTCATTCCCCTTTCTAAACACTGATGATGTCAGCACCCTATAAGTATATCAGGAGAAAGAAAAACTCCAAGTAATCCGAGTAGCACGCTCTACTAATGCATCTGTCTCTAGTGTCATAACATAGTTAGGTAGGGGTTTGAATCCAGCAAGTGACAAGTGTGTCTGAAGGGGGGTTAATGTGTATGAAAGGAACCTCACGTTTGGCAACTGTGAAAACACACCACAGGATGCCCATTACCCTTTCTAAACACTGATGATATCAGCACCCTATAAGTATATCAGAAGAAAGAAAATCTCCCAGTAATCTGAATAGTGTGCTCTCCTAATGCGTCCGTCTCTAGTGTCATAACATAGTTAGGTAGGGGTTTGAATCTAGCAAGGGGCAAGTGTGTGTGAAGGGGGATTAGTGTGTGTGTATGAAAGGAACATCCCTTTTGGCAACTGTGAAAACACACCACAGGATGCCCATTCCCCTTTCTAAACACCGACACCGATGATGTCAGCACCCTATAAGTATATCAGGAGAAAAGAAATTCCCCAATAATGTGAATAGCATGCTCTGCTAATGCATCTGTCTGTAGTGTCATAACATAGTTAGGTAGGGGTTTGAATCCAGCAAGTGTGTGTGAAGGGGCGTTAGTAGATGTGTTTGAAAGGAACATCCCTTTTGGCAACTGGGAAAACAGACTACAGGATGCACATACCCCTTTCTAAACAATATCACAATTATTTATGGCTTTTGATTCCAGACATGTCACATGTGTTTTGCTCACAAAGAATGCCCATGTGTGCGGGTTGTTTCTCACAATAATGCATGACATCGATTAAACCAGTTATGGCAATGCACACATGATGTATGTGTGTGCCAAATACACATATGTACCTGTGACCTTCAATAGTTACCATGTGTGATGCCTGCCACATGTGAATACATGGTATTTGCACTGGGCAGGGTGTTGGAGCTACAGTCATGCTCCCAGTCTATGTTTGGGTAGTTTAACCCACCCAATATAATGGTGTATGGACAGACCTACATATTTACAACTGTTTTCAGGAAGGCCAAGTGCAGTTCTTGTGTTTGTGAGGGTGGTCTGTAGCAGGCTATAACCTAGAAGGCAGTTTTACCCATTGTTACTTGCATATGGATAGTTTCTGATGTTTGGTGCTTTGCCACCAACCTGGAGGTGTGGGTATCTTGGATGAATATCAATACACCCCCTTCTTTTGTGGTTTTGTGCAAGTTTTGGGCCTGAAAAGCATGGTATGAGGTATAACTTGGTAGTGCTGGGGTGCTGTTGGTAGCCCTGAATCCAGTATCTGTTACTGCACAGATAGCAATGTTCTCCATGCTGAGGAATGTTTCGAGTGTGTGCATCATCAGGTTTAGAGTCCTGCAGTGGCATATATGACTGCTCACGTGGACAGATACCAGGTAAGTCATATGCAAAGTGTCACAGGCAACGTACATATGCACAGGAGAAACAGTGATATTCTGTCAAGTGAGACATGAACATACATATAGTAAGCTATGCAGATGTCACTAGGAGTCCACAGAAGCTGTGTAACTCTGCATGGCAGGTCGGATCAGTATTCCAGGGTAACTGCAAGGAAACATGCATGCAAACATAGCTACTGTAAGCAGGGCTGCATGTAGTCCATTGTACAACAAACAAGCTGTACCACTTTCAGTAGGTAACACTGCAAATGCTCACCAGCTGACATATGAATACCTATGTCACCAAAGGTGATACTTACCAGACCACGGACAGAAATGACATGGCCAGACATGCTGCATCCCACATGAACACATATCTCAAGCAACACGGACCTCACAAAGTCAGTGTTCTTAACAGGCACAGCCCATAAGGCCAAACACAATGTGTGACACACCTATAATAGGTGATGCCATAGTCAGACACACTGACGTCCCGCTCTCCAGACTGAGCAAGGTGAGGGTCACATTTAGCTACCTGTCGGGTGATAGAATGTGGCACATAACACAAGCACTCAGGTCACTCCACAGCAAGTACAAGTAAGAGGCAGTCATTGTCCATGCTAGTGTGAACAACCTGAGATGTACCTCCCTGGACCACATAGAAAGAGACACAGAGGAGCTCTTACATCACCCTCTCAAACTCAGGAACCCCACACAGCCTTCATGACGACACAGGAGAGTATAGATTTCTCTGCAAACACCATCATACTGGGTGACTTCAACTACCCAAACATAGACTGTGAACATTACTCAAGCCACAATACCCAAGCTCTAGGGTTCCCATAGTTCAGAAACTCTTTAGCTATGGAACAAGTAGTCAACATTCCCACAAGAGGGGAAAATATACTAGACCTGATCATCACAAACATGACTACAAAATGCTCACCACTTGAAGTATATCCCTCATTGTTGCAATCGAACCATATACTAATCACACTGGAGTACTGGATCCCCCACATATGCAAACCTCAAACACATCTATGTGTGTGTGGGAAATGCCCCTATTAGCAACTGTGACAGTACACTACAGGATGCAGATTCCCCTTTTGAAACACTGATGATGTCAGCACTCTATAACTATATTACCTGAATTCAAACTCCACAGTAATTCGTATAGCACGCTGTGCTAATGCGTCTGTCTCTAGTATCAAAACATAATTAGTTAGGGGTTTGAATCCTGCAAAGAGAATATATGTGAGTGGGGTTTGCGTGTGTGCATAATGCTGTGAGGGAAAAGTGCCTTTTGCCAACTGGGAGAACACACTACAGGGTGCACATCCCTCTTCCTAAACACAGATGATGTCAGCACCCTCTAAGTACAGCATTAGAAAAAATTTCTCCCACTAATGTAAATAGTGCACTCTGCTAATGTGTCTGTCTCTAGTGTCATAACACAGTTAGGTAGGGGTTTGAATCTTGCAAATGGAAAGTATGTGTTTTAGTGTGAGTGGGGTTAGTGTGTGTGCACAATGCTGGGGGTGGGATGTGGCTTTTGCCAAATAGGGCTACGCACTGCAGGGTGCACATTTCCCTTAACAAACAGTGATGTTGACAGCACCCTATACAAACAACATGACAACAGACAACTGCCAGTACTCAGTATAGTACTACATGCTACTGTAACACGCACATGTACCAGAACATACCTAGATAGTGTTTTGAAAGCTGAATGTGGCAAGTGTGTGGATGTGGGATGTTTCTGTGTGTGCATTTCCGTATGGAAAACATGTTGGATGTGGCAATCAGGGAACCACAGTACCTGATGCACATTACACTTTTAAACTAATGAGGTTGCCTGCACCCTGTGAGTATAGGTAGAGAGGAGGAAATCGGTAGTAATCCAAATAGTGCACTTTTCAAATGTGTACCTGTCATGTGTCGACAACTACTCATGTAGGGTAATAAATAATGGAAATGGCAGGTGAGCGTGTGCATGTGTGGGGGTAGCAGGGTGTGTGTAAATGCATGTGTGACAGAACAGATACATATAGCTGAATCTATAATACAGCACATGATGCACATTCCCATAGTCAATGGTAGCATGTGATGGTGTGCAGCTGGTACACTTTGGTAAGTAGTATGGGTGCAGATAATAATTCAGGACATTCATACAGTTACTGCAGCAGCAATGCTGGGATATACACACAATCATAGTGGAACAGTGAACAGTTGCCAACATGTTACTACTTATACACATCTATGTAGTCACCCTGTGCATCAGCAACGTGTTTACCTTTTCCTGCACTGATGTTGTAGTATGCAGGAGGTGGCACAGTGTCATCATATGCACAGGGTGTGGGTTAGGTATGCCAAAGCCAGCCACTGGTACCACCAATTGACATGTGTGTGTATGTGTGTTTGTGAGGGGCAGCAGTACAGGGTGGACCAGTGTTGGTGCAGTATGTGTGTGTATGTGTTTGCCCTAGGTGTTAAATTTCTGCATGTGTGTAAGCACGCACACAGTCCCACATAATGGCTGCCATGTACAGGGTTTTGTGGACAGCCACAGACTGCACCTGTCAGGCCATCCAGATCAGTGTCTGTGGGCATGGACATGGTACCTGTGCCTGGCAGGGGTGCTACGGACCGTATCCGGTACTAACCCAGACTGGGTACTGTCATCGGAAGTGGGTGTGTGTTGACTGGACACAGTTCCCTGTTGGGACTGTCCAGAGCCACGTGCACATGGTCTCCTGGGGCGTCCTGATGACAGCGCTAACCCAGCATTGCTGGGGCTGCTGCTGGCACTTGAGGTGCATGAGTGGGCCTGTTGTCATCCACGGTGACTGCCAGCTGGTGCTGTTGCCGGCATACGGCCACGTCGACACTGCAAACGCACACCATTGCCCTGGCCCATGGACATCTGGTTGTGGAGCAGCTGTTGTATGTCCGCACAACGTCTGTCAATGACATCTGTAAAATTACGAATAGCATTCGCAATGTCACACACGCCATCTGTCATGGCTGTGCAACATGCTATCAGCTCCCTCAGACCCTGTCTGGTGTACCTTTCCATACGCACCTGTGCCTGCATAACAGTCCAAAACATAGTGGAGGTTGACATACCTCCTTGGGCACGTCGGCCAGAGGCAGTACGGCCATGGATGCCCCCACGAGAACCCATGGGCGACTGTCTGCATAACCAGACACCTACAGCAACTGGAAAAACCCCGACAGTACCTCATCAAGAGGATCAAAGGGCTCAAACAGATGCCATATCATGCCCGGTTAAAGAAAATCCAGCTGGACTCTGTGGCATACTGCCTGTTCAGAGGCAATCTGTGCCTGACGTATACAGCCATGTCCAACCCAGAAGTAATGGAAATGCTGCACCTCAGGAAATCAAAATCCCATACAGCCACACGCTCAAGAGACCTGAACCTTAGCACTGAAATAAATAGGACATGCTGGAGGGACAGATTCATAACCCAGAGGCTCCCTTCACTCTGTAATGAACTCACAGTACAGGTTAGGCAGAGTCCCTCAGTGACTCTCTTCCATAGGAATCTGGATGAGTGGATGGGAGATCATAGTTGTACCCTGGGTATCACTTCTATGTCACTGTTAGACAGAAGCACAGTATACTAACCTCGGAAAAGGGCATAGCAAAATAAATTTTAATTGGGTGGCAAAAGACAAACACATTCTGGCTAGGCTTATCAATGCCCTAGGGCAAATAGCCTAGTATGAACCTATGAACCTATGTATACTGCTATACTACTTCTGCCATATGTTGCATGTGTGTGTGTTATGGGGGATGCGCAGGTAATGGCCAGATATTTCTGCACAGGCAACACTTCTGAAACACTCTGGGTGTTCATCCCAACATACTGTATGTGTGTTGCCATCCAACACTGTGATGTGGACATACATTACTCAGCCTGGATATACATAGCCCAACAACACCACAAGCACAGTACACTACCTTGCTATATATGTATGTAATTACACAGTTATTCACTAGTTAGGACTGTGATGCTATCCATGCAGCCCACTGGGCCAGTGGAAGCCACAACACACACTGCTGGCCCCTTTGCAAAAGCTTACCACAGACATCCCACATAGTGCATGTAATGTGCACACACATATCTAACCCAGACCGTATGCACACCACTTATTTATCCTGTCCAGTGGACTACAGATACAGGCACGTTGTATAACAATAGCAGGAGGCTACTGCAGCACAGAGCAGATTCACATGAAGGCAAGGCATCTGTGGTCAGCAGTGGTAAGATGCTTCACATTCACCAAATGCACAGATATTGGCAACATTGTTGCAGACAGTTTAGGTGCAGGTATCCCCCCCTATTCTCCTACACAAGTGGAATTAGTTATCACAGATGAATGTAACCTCTCTATCATCACACATGTGCAGGTGAGGGCCACCCTCAACATTGCAGAACACACAGCATCACTGTTACAAAATGGTATCCCTGGATGTGTGATACGTTCACCCCTAGAGGACATAGCACCACATTACAGACTGATATTAAACCCTGGCCATACTACAGGATATGTGCCTGAACAGTGCCATACATACACAGTGGTCCCACACCAATGAGGAGGAACCTCTACTGACCCTGGGAACTACTGCATCATATGCATAACTGGCCTTGTGTTCTAAGCTATGGAAGTTTTAAGTATGGAAGACATGTACAGCAATATAACATATGTATATATATCAGGACTATGTACACACAACCTATCTCATGGACATACCTATAGATAGTGAACTATGATACATTTGGAGGTTTCACAGTAAACACAGTATTAACCTGCTACTTTGCATTACCTGTGTTTGTGTCAGCTGTTGCTGTGTCACTGGTGCTAATTGCTGTTTGCTGCTGCTGCTGCTGCTGGTTTTGTTGCTGTGATGATGCAGTTTTTTTTATCACTGCCTTTCTTTCTTTCTTTCTTTCTTTCTTTCTTTCTTTCTTTCTTTCTTTCTTTCTTTCTTTCTTTCTATTTCTCTCTCTCTCTCTCTCTTTCTCCGTCAGTTTGGTGCAATGAATGTATTGCATGTGTGGATTGTTAGTACTGGATGCTTTTGTAGGTATCTGCATAGGTCCATGGGATGGCCTCTGCACCAATTGTAAAGCAGCATTTGCTAATTGCATGCAGCCAGTTGTGTACTGATTGCATGTCTCACTGTGATTTCAGGACAGTGCTATAAAAGGGCATGTGAGATAGGCATTGCCCTTTCAGATTGTAAGGGCATGGACCATGCTGGTATGCTGTCGACAGTGTTCTGTGAGTGTGAAGGTTAGTAAGTCTCTTCTGATTCATGCTGTGTTGTAAATTCAGGTTGCTGCATTTCTCTCACCTGTTCCCTGTAGTGAGTGTGTATGCATACTGACACCTACAACTATATTTCCATATGTATTAATATATATATATATATATATATATATATATATATATATATATATATATATGT
Source organism: Protopterus annectens (assembly GCF_019279795.1). Taxonomy (NCBI): domain Eukaryota; kingdom Metazoa; phylum Chordata; order Ceratodontiformes; family Protopteridae; genus Protopterus; species Protopterus annectens. The sequence continues at coordinate 440,664,398 of NC_056729.1, read as the reverse complement.
GTGTGTGTGTGTGTGTGTGTGTGTACATATACATACTTTCATATATGTACATTAGCTTACATTAAGTACAAGCTAACAATTAGCAGGGCTGTTTCTGTTAACACTAAACTAGTATGGGAATCCAGTAATTAGGACAGTAAAAGTCTACCTGACATGCTTTGGGTAGTACACATACTATATTGCCTTTATCTTCATTCCTACTATTACATGTTCTACTTATTTTAGCACTATATTCCTGTATGAGAGTCATGGCTTAGTGGTAGGTCATACAGACTAGTGTTACAATGGTCTTGTGGTAGGGCCTAATAGTATGCTTTTATTTTGCTTTCAAATTGAGTACAGGGCCTGTCAATCAAAGTGCTGAAGGCACCTTTAAGCAGTTAAAAGGGTTAGTAAGTCTCACAGGAGTCAGGCTGTGTTGCAGATTCTGGTTGCTGCATTTATCTTCACTGTTTCCTGTAGTGAGTGTGTATGAATACTGACACCTACCACTATATTTCATATGTATTAATATATATATATATATATATATATATATATATATATATATATATATATATATACATATATGTATGTGTACATATACATACTTTCATATATGTACATTACCTTACATTATTAAGTACAAGCTAACAATTAGCAGGGCTGTTTCTGTTAACACTAAACTAGTATGGGAATCCAGTAATTAGGGCATTAAAAATCTACCTGACATGCTTTGGGTAGTACACATCCTATATTTCCTTTATATTGTTTCCTACTATTACATGTTATATTTATTTTAGCACTATGTTTTTGTATGAGAGTCATGGCTTAGTGGTAGGTCATATAGACTAGTGTTACCGAGGTCCTGGGTTCGCGACAGACAGTGGGAATTTATTTTTCTTTCGAAATGAGTACAGGACCTGTCAATCAAAAGTGCCAAAGGCTCTTTTAAGCACTTAAAACCAGGTCTGCGCTCATTTGCGTGGAGCTCACGCATGCGCACTGGCGTTTAGCTCTGCGCACACAAGTGCACACCCGCTTACAACCGCTTAAATGTGCTTACTCTTGCGCACACCCGTGCTATTTTCTTTGAAAGAAAAGAAAAAGGGGTGACAGGAAAGTGGTGAAAAAGGGGTCACAAAGAGGGTAAGACAGTAGGGAAACAAGCTTGGGATTTGCAGGAGGGATGTAGGTGAGGCCCATAGCTACCCATGTCTTTCTCAGCAACAGCTGTGCATTTGTATGTAATTTGGTGTGACATTTGAAACCTTCCACCCCTGAGAGAGGTGTCTGGACAACATTAATACCTGTTGTACAGCCAATTGTAATTGACAGTTTCAATGTCCAGCGGACATGTGTGCAACATGGACAGCTATGTATGGGGTGTAATTTTTTTTGTGGGTACAGAGTGCCCTTTTTTTTTTTTCAGGTGAGAGTGGTATGTCAGGTGAAGGTAGTCGGTATAGCTGGGGAGGTAGGTTGGGTAGGTTAACAGACAAGACAGACAAGACGCATACAGGGGCGGTGTATGACACATGTGGGGGGGTTGCACAATTGACGGGGACGGAGGTTGGGATATCCAGGGCACATGAGCCCACAGATGGCAACAGTGAAACTGATATCCCCAGCCATAGGCAGTTGCCACTGTTCCTTCACAGCCCAGGACGGGGCTGTGCTGGTGGCTGTGCAGGCGGGACAACGGGCATGCCCATAAGCTGTGCCACCCGGGCCTCAAGCTGGCATAGGGGCCCAAGAACAGAGTCTTGAATCTCCCTTCGCACCACAGACCGGACACCTTGGAGGGTGATTGGATGGGCTCCTCCGGCCACACTTGCAGAGGGGGGACAGGCCCCATCCCCTGTAGCGCTTCCACCCGAAGGTGGCACAGGGCCACCGGAGGAGGGTCCGGCCTGGGCACTAGTGCCAGGTGCAATCGCCAGATGAGGTAGGAGAGGTGGGTCCGCTGGGACCCGCCTTCCCAAGCGTTCTAAGTTTGTGAGTATGTTATGTTAGTTTGGGTTAGTAGCATATTATTCCATTCAAATTAGATGTAACAGCATGCATTGGTATTCCCATTAAACAAACACCCAGATATTAACACAATTGAACAACAGGCATATCAATATCACATGCATTATTTGAACAGAAATACACAATCAAACAACATGCAGTGTTGATTAATGGCAACAGGCCATCAGGTTTGCAGGTATGAACAGGGCACATGCAACAACGGACATGTATATATTTTTGAAACAACAGGACAAATGTCCATGGTTAATGAAATTTTCACATACCAATATTTAGTGAGTTTTTTAATTTGCAATTATAGGGTGGGGTGGAGAAAGAAAATGATGACACATTCATAAATTATACATTGATATACATTTGTAATAGAAACACAATTAACTTGTGGGTGATAGTTTCCAAATGATTTTTAATTGACTGTCATGCTAGACCTGTTACAGATACATCACTATCCTAGTTATTTTGAATTTGATCAGATACATTTTGATGACAGGGCAGGGGACAACTATGGATGTTTAGTATGTCAGACAATCATTCATTCTATCTGAAAATTGTTGACTGTCATCACCATATACAGATTTTGGCTTAAACATTCAAGATTCAGACACACTGAAATCATTTTGGGATGTTAATTTTTAATTCCCACATGCATTTAGTTCTGTAGAACCACACTGAGGCTTATATATTCAGGAGTTATTACTACTTTATTTATTGATACATGACCCTTTCTGTCACTCTCACACATCCTGCTATTTCACAGTTCAGGTTAGTACTTCTAGGCTTTGTTCACATATTAGACCTGTGGTGATTCAAACACTTTCCAGCAGCCTCATTTCTGTCATGATTCAGCATTTCAACAGGGGCTATATCTCACATGTGATTAACTCAGCTTCTGAAGCTGTACTCTTGAGACTACTGCAGGTTATACTACATTTAATTAATGGTGGGACATCTGTATTACAGAACTATTTATTTCTATCAATTATATTTCCAGTTTCACTTGCATACTGATGAACTTGTTGCAGCCATACCTGCAGACTTTCACTTGTTGCTTGCACATTCTATTACTTTTAATCAATACACTGCAGTGTTCTGCTACGTGCTACACTATAATATTTATTTACAAGTACTAGGTGGGGTTACTAACCTGCATGGTGGTGCAGCCGCACCAGCCTGCGGTCATGTGCCCTGCGATTCGCAGAGCGGACACCTGCAGCTGTAATACAAAACAAGTACTATTGGAATACACATCTCCATGGTATCAGCTAGTTGAATTCCTTACATACATAAGTAAAATGTAACTTACTCAGTAGTGGGGCGTTGGGCATATCCCGGGCATCCTGGATCCATTGGGTCAACTGGTCTTGTTTACGTCGCTTCAGGTCCGCATGGTGGTGACGGACCTGCTCACCAGTACGTGGAATCCCAGTAGCACTAGTGAGATCATGAGCCAACTGGTCCCATGCCTCCGCCCTGTATGCTCCCCATGAGACCTGGCCCTGCATGAGTTGGGCCTCATGATGGTGAACTAGGAGCCAGACCATGTGTCTGGACTCCTCAATGCCCCACCGCTGTGCTCGAAAGCAACGTCCCTCCCCTACTCCACTCATTCTGCCTGCAGGTCTATTCTACAATCGTTTATGCTGTGTATTCCTGCCCATGGGGCTTATATATGCCGATTTTCCCGCACATTTCTATGATTGGTCATTTTGGAATTGTATCAGCTTCACAGAAACTGCTTTATCATGCTCCATTTTGGATTACATCCTATATATATATGCTATTTCTGCATTTCTAAGTTAAGCTAAGCACAGCTAGTTGCACACAGTTTGAGCCTGTTAAACCAGTGCTTAGCTAGGGGCAAGCAATTTGCAGCCTTTAAAACACTACTCAGCTACGGACACTCTGTCTCACCTTGTTTGACAGCAGCTTAGCTATCAGTACATTTCTAAATATTTTTATTGTTGTATTACTTGAAAATATATGCCCCATTTCATTCCATTTTACAAAAGGAAATACTTTTACATTTGTACAATACTGTCAGGGTCCTTTTTAGTGCTTATTTACAAAAAAAAAAAAAAGGATGTTGTGTGGGCTTGAACCTTGCCTGCCTGCTCTTAAGCTGAAAACTCTACTGCTATGCTATTACTTCTTGGCTTACTTTGCATATTTAGTTCTTATATCCTTTTCCACTGATTGCTAACTGCAGTTGCGCTTAGTAGCACACCACAGCGCACCTAGCATTAGCAAACATTTACGGGTTTTAAAAAATAAAAAGTTTTCATTTTACATTTTATAACATCTGTTCACTTTTTACATTTTACATTGCTGGTCTGTGGGGGCATGTGTTGTGTAGTGTGTTTATTCACATTTCCATGGCCTCTCTCGTGGCTGTTTACTTTCTGCCATTCTAGACTTCCGGGGGCGTGTCCGCTTGCAGGGCTTAGCCTATGGACACGCTCTCTACTGTCTTACACGGACCGTGTAAGAGTTAGTGTGATTCAGCATGCCTCATGCACCTCATGCATATGCATGACATGCTGACATCACACCGTTTAACTGCAGCCTCCATGTAAGAGTTATAACTCTTACACGGAGGCTTCCTGAATTTGGCCCTATGACTTCACATTGTGATTGCTTAGAATATTGCACTTCATCAGATGTAGCATGATATATTTGGATGTTCATATTGCACATGCATGGAGTGGTGACACACTCCTGACTATTGCACATTCAGGAAGTAATAGCATAAGAAACCAGGCTAACTGTGCCAGTTATTGAAGCAATTTGCCAGAGTGATTACTATAGCTGATACTTCATAGCAAGTGGCATATTGATCTAATTATTCGCTGTCGTGCCAGGCATTCAAGTTCAAAAATTTGACTTTTATTTTTAAATTACTGCCTTCTTTTATGCTCACTTGCACATTTCTTTCTTAACTAACCATCCACCCATGTGACTTTAATTTAGTTTATCAATTATTCTTTTGTGCAACACATTGTACAGTTTTGCTCACTCTTTTTAAATAAATTCTTCAAATTTGCCTTAAAATATTTCTGCCTTATCTATTTTGAATCAGACTGATTCTCCATAAAAATTTTTTACAGTCCACCAGATTCATGAATCCTCCATGTAAGACTTAATAAGTCTTACTCGGAGGCTGCAGTTGAACGGTATGACGTCAGCATGCCATGAATATGCATGAGGGCACGCTGACTCAACTGTAAGTCTTACACGGACCGTGTAAGAAAGCAGGAGGCATGTCCGACTGCTGAGCAGTCTAAATGTCCACGCCCCTGCAAGTGTTTTAAAAGTAAAAAAAACAAATACACAAGAGCGAGTCCGCTCAAATGTCCCTGCACCCAACACCACACTCCCTGATATTGTAAACCCCTATCACAGTTCTAAAACGCAAAACATTAAATTAATTTTTTTAAATTCCCAAAATAGCTGCCCGTATTTGTGCGTGTGTGCAGAGGTGTGCCCATTGCTTAGCTAGAGTTAGCAATTCTGACATGGAAGAGCATAAGAAAGAATGTTTATGCAACTTGAACCAAATAGCAGTAGTGTAATGGTAGAGTGTTTGCCCAAAGAAGTGGCATTCAGGGTTCGAGTCCCACCATTCCCTGTCGTGTTTATTTTTTAAATCAGTATATGAAATAATACCTGACAAATATGTTTAAACATTACTAAAAAGCAGTCAAATGGCCAATGTATCAGTGAACAAAATAAATATTTTAAAGGATCCTGATATAAAATTGCCTGCAGTTAAGCAGCGCTTCACCCAGCACAATAGAGTTGCCCACAGTTTAATAGCACTTCATCCAGCACAATAGAGTTGCCCGTAGTTTAATAGCACTTTACCTACGGCAATAGAGTTGCCCATAGTTTAATAGCACTTTACCTAGCGCAATGTGTTTGTGCAGACGTGCGCGCTGTGCCAACCAGGGCACCGAGGAGCAACGTATTGCAAAGTTGCTTAAATGCAGCCACACCCCCTAGCCTGTCTGGATAGTATGAAAATAAAATGAATGACAAGGTTTGAACCCAGAATTCTGTGCATCAGAAGCAAAGTACAGAACCACTAAGCCATGACAACAGAGGGGAAACAGCCACTATTAACATTCATATACTTACAAATGGTAGTTTAACCATTACTAAGCAGGTCTGTAGTCAGCCAAGAATTTTACAAAATGTCTAATCACAAAAAAGTGCGGGAAATGCGGCATATTTAAGCCCCACAGGCGGGAATGCACGCCATAACTGACTGTAGCTCACATCTGCAGTTAGAATGTCTGGTGTCGGAAAGGGAACACGCTTCCGAGCACAACTTTGGGGCATCGAGGAGTCCAAGTACATGGTTTGGTTCCTTGTCCACCATCACGAGTCAAGACTCCTGCAGGGCCAGTTCCAAGGGATGGAGTACAAGGCAGAGGCTTGGAACAGGTTAGCTCATGATCTCACCAGTGCTACAGGCATTCCTTGGACTGGTGAGCAGGTCCGTCACCACCATGCAGACCTGAAGAGACAAAAGCAGGACCGCCTGAACCAATGGATACAGGAGGCCCATGGGATGCGGGATGCCCCACAACTGAGTATGTAGCCATGGAATGCAGTATGTAAGAATTGATAATGGAGTATGTATAATGGATAGGTATGTCTCAATATTCCTTCATTTGCTTTACAGCTGCAGGTGACCGTGCTACGAATCAGCAAGCATATGCTGATAGACTGCTAAGGCTGCGCCACCAGGCAGGTTAGTGATTATTCTGAATGTATTGCTATATAAAATATGGGAGAGAGCATGAAAGAAAGTGTTGTAGTCCAATAATACAGCCATAAAATTTCCTGAATAAGTCCTCTGCATGTACCGTCAGATAAAAACGTCAAAGAAGCATAAAAAGAGTGTAGTAACACATTAAGAAAGGTAACATATGTCTGGAATAATATCTCTGCAGGCACTGTCATATAAAATAAGTGAGTGAGCCTAAAAAAAGATTGTTCTAACCTATTAATAAAGGTATAATATGTCTTGAACATGTCTGCCATATACACCGTTAAAACAAATAAAGGAGTGAGCCTGTGGAAAAACTGTGTAATGTCATTAATAAAGGTCTAAAACCCAGAGTGTGTCTGTGTCACAGAGTCTGAAATGTTGCTGTACCCTTGCATTATACAAACAGTACTGTTTGAAAAGGTGCTGGCAACCCAGAGTTGTGCATTCCTATATAAAGTGGGTGATGGAAGTGCTAGTAGCTGTGAAACATATATACAGTCCACAACAGTCAGCTACTGGCTGGCATGAATAAGTAAACCTGGCACATGTGTAGCATGTTATTTTCTCCCTAGAAATGTGAGTGTGTGTCAAGAAATGCAGGGTTCTGTACAAACCGAAGTGAAAATGTCATGTGAAAACATCCCAGATATGTAGATAAAGAAATAGAAATGCAATCAAGAAATATGTAGCAGTAACATCTGCATCCTGGACAGTTAGTATGTCAGATATAGGTCAGGCATATATTGAACTAGCCAAACCCATTACACAACCTAATGTATGGTGGCAAGTGTAATAATACAGGTAGGGGATATACACTTGCAGTCACTAGGAATGTAGTGTAGACTAAAAGGTCATTATAAGATGTTAACCGAGGTTTTTTTCTACACCCTACTGTATGTGCATAAACCATGCAATTTCACACCTCAATGGGTATGTGTAATCTTAAATATTTTTTGGGACATATGTCCTACTGTTCTATAAATGTTTGCATTCACGTTGATGCATGTGCCCTGTTTAAACACCACAATCATGGTGGCCTGTTGCTACCAAACATCCCTGCATGCTGTTGGAATAACCACTGTGGTTCAATATATGCATGTGTTATGCTTGCTGTTCAACTGTTGTACCCTTGGTGTGTTGGGTTAATGGGAATATTATTGCATGCTCTTACAACTAATCTGGAATGCTGTTTTGCTTATGTTGTAATTAAACACACCTAATCACAGAACATATGGGAAGGCCGGTCCCAGCGGACCCACCTGTCCCTCCTCAGCCAGCGAGTGCCCCTGGCACCAGCAGGTCTGGTGCTCAACCCGGGCTCTCCTCCTCCATTGGTCCTGTGCCACCATCGGGTGGAAGCACTGCAGGGGATGGGGCTTGTCCCTTCCATGCAAGCGTGGGCGGAGAAGGGCCACCTGTCACCCTTTGAAGGGTCTGGGCTGTGGTGCGTAGGGAGATCCAGCATTCAGTCGCTGATCCCCTACGTCAACTTGAGACGAGAGTGGCTTGTCTCACGGGTGAGCCTGCCCATCCTACGCAGCCCCCAGCACAGCCACCCATGGGGCTGTGAAGTTTCAGTGGTGACTGTCCATGGGTGGGGATCTCAGTTCCACTGTTACCATCTGTGGACTCATGGGCTTGTGATTTCCAAACATCTGACCCCGTCAATTGTGTTCACCCACCCCATGTGTCATACACCGCCCCTGTATGCATCTTGTCTGTCTTGTCTGTTTACCTTCCCAACCTACCTCCCCGGACATACCTACTTCCTCTACCTCACTTCCCACTCTCACCTGAAAAAAAAAAGGGCAATCTGTACCCACAAACAAATTACGCCCCATACATAGCTGCCTATTTCGTACACATGTCCATCGGACAAACATGTAAGCTGATAATTAGAATTGGCAGTACAACATACTTTTTGTTGTCCTCAGCCCTCTCCCAGGGCTGGAAGGTTTCAAATTTCACTCCAAATTCATTGCATATGCACAGCTGTTGCTGTTAAGAAATGGGCAACTATGGACCTTCCCTACACCCATCCTGCACATTCCGAGCTTGTTTACCTACTGTGTGTCCCTCTTTGTGCCCCCTTTTTCACCACTTTCCTATCTCCCCATTTTCTTTTCTTTAAAAGAAATTAGTGAGGGGGTTAGCGGGAGTAAGCACTTTTAAGCAGTAGTAAGTGGAATTAAGCGAGTGTGTGCATGTGTACGCTTAGCTAAGAGTCACGCAAACCAGCACAAACCCACGCAAACTCGCTTAAAAGTGCCTTAGTCACTCTATGGCAGGGCCCTTGTTCTGCTGAGCAGCAAAAGAAAAAAACCTCTGCCAGTCTCAAACCCCAGAACATTGACACAATAGACTACATGAATTACCACTAAGCCACAACAGATATACAGACAATTTGGTTCTGAAATAAATATATCATGCATTACAATGAGGTGAATGTAAATGGAAATTAGGAATGGTATAACACAAATCCTTTTCTGTGGGTCTTTACCAGCAGTGGTTGTGGAATTGCATGACATGACTGTGAAAGGAGAACCAGCCATCCTGGCAGGGAATAATGTTACAGTAACACCTTACAAACACCACACAGTATCAGACCAGGATTAATACTGGCCACAGGAATACAGTGCAATAACCACATTTGTATGGCAGTTAATTGTGTAAGTGAGAAAAAAGTACATACTCCCATGTATCCTGTGTTAGCATTTGGAGGGGTGCGTACATGTCTACACTGAAATGTGTGTACTGGAAGCAGCAACATTCAGGTTTGAGTACAACATGCATATAACTGGCTACAACCCTAGCATCAGATAAGAGACATATACCAACCTTCAGACTGACACAATGGTGTCCAGAGCAAACAAGCATGGGCCCCACCTTGGAAATCTGAAAGGGCTATGCCTACCTAACCTAGCATTTTATAGCAGTGGGCTGCAATCAAAGTGAGTAATGCAATCACCAAACAGCAGGCTGCATGCAATTACTGAATGGTGGGCAGCAATTTGTGCAGAGGCTGTCACATGCACAAGTGCAGATACCTAGAAAAGCAGGCTGTACCTGCAGTCCACACATGCAATTATATCATTGCAGGTGCTGTGAGATAGAGAGTGAGAGAGAGAGAGAGAGAGAGAGACACACACACAGACACAGACACAGACTGAGACAGAAACAGAGACAGAACATTGAATAGAGGGCGAAAACCAAAAAGAAAAAAAACACCAATAAAAAAAAAAACTACAAAACCATAACACACGGCGCAGGGAAATACTAAGGTAAAATATGTAACTCAGATGTATGTGTTGGCATATTGTAGATGTTCCTGAAGAGTACTCTACACACTGCAAATCATCCATGTGTGGCAGCAGTATGTATCTATCTGTATCTGCACATGTGCATAGGGCAAGGGACATACTGCAACTGTTAGTGAAGGGTGGACAGATATCTGTCAGTGAAGGCTGATATGTGCATATATCCATGTAGGTTGTAGTCTGTGGCTTAGAAAACAGCATGCAGTGCACAGGAGCGGCCGTAGGTCAACTGGTGACCTAGGCAAAAGGGCTCCACGGTGCCCCCTGCCACACTTCCTGGTGCCCCATCCTTGTCTTACTACACCACATAAATAGTGGAAAAGCACCCCTGCTAGAGCAGTGCCCTAGGCGGCCACCCAGTTGGCCTATGCCTAAGGCCAGCTATGGTAGTGTTGATATATGTCATGTGGTGGTTAAATGCTGTGGGACAGATTTTTCAGATCTGCTGTGTTACAGCCAGTGAGTTCTGCTAATGCTTCAAGGGCTGAGGACACCCACATGCATTCTGCACAACACTGCAATGTAATCTCATACCTGTACATCCCACAACTGTCGCATAAGTGATATCCCCACCATGAAAGGTGGACTGTACATGTGCCTATATGTACATCCATGTGTACAGCAATGGATGTGTATATGTATGTGTTTAGAGATGCATGTATATTATATATATATATATATATATATATATATATAGATATATAGATATATAGATATAGATATATATATACATATAGAGTGAGAGAGAGAGACAGAGAGACACGGGTTCATATGTACTGCAACAGGTGTGTGGTGACCAAGGCATGGACTGTAGACAAGTGTTGATAATGCAGTGCCATTCCACCTTCCCAAAACAGTGTACCCATTAACTACCACATAGGTAGAGATCTACCTAACAAACCTCCCAAAGGGTAATACTGGCCGCAAACAGATGCCCTATGCAGACTGACTCACAAAACCAAAGCTACACTGTATTGCATACTGGCCACACAGAGGTGACCTCTGCCTGACATACAGATGTATGTCACACCCATAGCTGGGTGACAACCACCATGGCAACATATCACAATCCCTCCGGGATACATGCTCTAGGGCCCTAAACCTTGTCAGCTCACTAAACGGCACATGCTGGAGGGATAGGTTCCCATCCCAGAGATATGCCATACACCAGAATAGACCACATAGCAATAGCAAACAAGGCTCCTCCTTAGCAGTTGTTATAAATACCCCTGATGATTGTATGGGAGATTGGTAATACACCCCAGGAAACACATCTGTGGTTCAGGTTGGCAGGGGCAAGTGAAATCAAAGTACATGTGTGTCAAAGGCCAGGGTAGCATATGGCTAGGCTGCCGTAGGCCCTATGGCCAATAGCATATTGCCTTCCTATGACACTATGCACTCACATATGTACTTAATGCAATAGCTGCTATGTGAGGTTGCATAAGTGTAACACTGAATGTGTGCAAGGTCTGTAAAGGTGTGATAGCTTGGTATGATGTTGTATCTGACATGGTAGTGCCTATCCTAGCTGTGAGGACAGCAACGGATGTATAATGTACTGTTAGGCAGACATAGTAGTACAGTAGATGATGTGACGTAGTTGTCCATTGACGAATGTGGTGTCTCACTGTAGGCTAACGCAATACATGTATGCTTAGTGAGAGGTACTGCTGGTGAATCCATCACCAATATGAACTGTAGTACTACCTGAAGCTGTAGGCCTAAACAGCACAGTATGGTGTGTGTTCACATTGCTTGGAAACATTCCTGTAGTCTCTACAGAGGACAGAATGCAGACATAAGGGTGTGTAAGTAGTGGCACACAGTACCGTATGGTACACAGGTAATGCTCATCTGTGTTGGCATACAGTGGTGCGTTGTATTTTTGCCTGATGTGTGTGTGTGATTATGCCTGTACAATGGCTGCAATCATATGTGTGTTACAGGGTAAATGTGTGTATCCAGCAACATATATTGTCTGTTACAGCAGTATGCCACCTATAGTAACAACTGGACACATCTGTTAGGTAGGGCTATGGCATCAATGACTAGGGTGGTTGATTGGTACTACTATACCTGTACTATACATCCATTGCAATGGAAGACATCTCTGTTCGTGCATCGGTGTGATATACACCCCTGTCTTGTGGTTGTGCAATGTGTCAAAAACAGTGTGTCGGGTACTGTTGTATAGTGGTGTGATATATAGAGTCTGCCAGGCAGTGTTAGTTAGTTGTGGCCTGAGAACCAATAAGTGGTATTGAACGTGTGCAACCTCTGACAGACAATAGGATGGTATATATGGCAGTAAAGTGATATCTGTGGGTAAAGGTGTAAAGTATGACACAGGACACTCACACATATTGTTCATATCTTTTTCATCCAGATGGCCCACCACCGCAACCCAGCATATACAGCGGATGAGGAAGAGGTGATACTCGACAGCCTATTGCAGCGGTACACAATGCTCTTCTCCAGAAGCAGCCAGCACCAGTAGGAGTGGACTGCACTGTGGCAGGAACTTGTTAGTCGGGTAAATGACATAGGCATGCATAACCGGACATATGAGCAGGTACACCATCACTGCAGTGATTTAATTAGACAAGTCCGTCAGCGTGCATCTGATATCCAAAGACAGCAGCTTGCCACAGGTGGAGGGGTGGCCATTCTTCCCCCCCTCACCAGAGCGGAGGAGCTGCTCCTAAGCATGGTGGCTCCTGGACAACGGCTACATCAACCACTGACATGTGTTGTAATGGAGGTCAGAGCCACCCATCACATCCACCTGGAGCAAGCAGGTAACATGCCCAATTTGTAGACTACAGTTAACTGTATTGTTAGATTATGTGTACATGAGATGTGTACTGTGTGTTTAGCAGTTCAGCTGCCTAGTGTTTTGCAATATGGATAGTTTGAATAATATCCCTACACCTGTGACTGTTGACTGTTGTTGTACTGCAGTTTAGCATACCCATTGTAACAATGCCACCGTTGTGTCCACTGACGGACCTTCTCATATTCTCGTAGGTCCCTCTGGTGTGATGGCAGAGCAGCCGATCCATGCTGGTGAGTGTGTTATACCTGCAATGTTGGTAATGAAATATGCATGTCATAGGTGAGGTGTAGGCCATGTACATGTAACACACCTACGCATAATGCATGCCGTGCATGTTTGCTGTGAGACATTGCACAGCTCGGTAATGTCAGTAGCTGCCTCAATGACATGCAATACACAGAGCATGACACACAGTTGTGGCAACCCCGTACTGCACATTGGATAGGCATAGTTGCAACACCTGTACACAACATAACACATTTATCACATGCAGTACACAAAGTCATGCTACATATGGCGTAACCACACACCTGCTGTAAGGTCACACTTCAGTATCCCACATGTCATCCACACACACATGACGTACCTCGGGGTAGAGGCCTATCATGGGGCTGTGCAACACTCTTCAACACATAACACAGTCATGTGAGGCAATGCTCCCTACTGGGCACCTCATACACCCATGTACAAAGTGGCTGTGTAATAGTGAACGTATCCACGGCACTGCATTTCAGGTACAGCATGCTAGGCGGTGGTCTTTCACACAGTAGTAGCCGTGAGTGACCACAAGATGCATGATGATGATAATGGCACATGGTACTACACCCCATCTGGTTACAGTGACCACAGTACTACACATAGTAGTCTTTTCTGTGCACCTCATTGTTCTGTGTGTGCAAACATATGCACCTATACACACCATGCATAGCATGTTGTGTGTGTGCTTACATATGCTAGTATACACATTCTGCACATCAGTTGCCATCTGTACAAAGAGTCACATATATGTCCTGGAATGCTATTGGGTGTATAGGTCACATGACACACATTGGTATGGTGTTTAATGTTGCAGTCGTGTAGCATGCCATGTCGTGGCTGGCACTGACATATCTGCAACATGTCCCACACTCACCATAACCACTGTACAATGTCCATGTCGAGCATTGGGATTCCTTCATGTCTACATGAACCACTCATCCCATGTCTGTACATTGCATGCATTTGCTACACCTGTGCCTACTGTTATGTGCTATGGACACAGACACTGTCATCAGACATGGCAATCTATGTGTCACACAGATAACACATGCAGCCATGGTATGTATACCATTGAGTGATGGTGCACATGACATTGCAGAGCAGATAATACTTGCACAGCAATGTTGTGTCCATGTACACACTCTGTTCCAGGGTGTACCCAATCACTGAACAACTACACACATGCATCAAAGCCATGTATAATGTCATTAGATAGGGCTGTCTACACGTGCACTGCATGGTCTTGAGCAACACATATTCTGCATGCTGATACGTGTGTGGTGACTGTTTGCCTTGTGATACTGTCACCCACCATCACCCACTATTGTGTATGTGTTGGATTGCTGGTGTGTGTGTGTATGTGCTGTGGTGAGCAGTGTATTTATGTGCATGTGTGCATGTGTGCATGTGTGTATGTGTGCATGTGTGCATGTCTTCGTGTGTTCATGTGTGCATATGTGCATGTGTGCATGTGTGCATGTGTGCTAACATCACGTACAGATTGTAAAGTGTGTTTCCTGTCTTCCTTCCACAGGTGCTGAGTTAGGGGTGGCTGAATGCAGCAGGGAACCTGATGTCACCACCGCTAATAGTGCAGATGATGAGACATGTACTGTGGCACAGGAAGGTCTGACAGGGTCTGTCATTGGTCCACCAATCGACACTACACAGCGGTCAACCCCATCTATGCATACACTCATACTGCCAATACATCCCTCGTCACGAATGGCCTTAGCTGAGGGACAGCATACAGTTGGCATTGACCAGGAGAGTGTGGTACCTATGGCACGTGCAGCCCCTCACAGCAGCTATAGCCGGATTACTGGAATGGCACCATATAGGCGGATGTCCAGGGGTTCTTGGGGAGCACCACTGGTCGTATTCCCCTGGCAGACGTGCCCCCAGAGGTATTACAATCTTCAGTATGTTCCGGGCTGTAATGCAGGCACAAGCATGTATGGAATGGTACACCCGACAGGGACTAAGGGTGCAGAGGGCCCATTACACTGTTATCAATGACAGCATCTGTGACCTTGCCGGTACCATCTAGAATTACACCGAGGTCATTGATAACCATTGGAGGGAGCCATTAGATGTCCTCCATGATGTGTTAGCCATGAGCCAGGACCGTGCAGGATGGATGAGAAGCCGACATGGATGCATGCCAGCAACAGCATCAGCTGGCAGTCGTTGCGGATGGACCACAGATCACAGCCACTCTCGTAGTGGCAGTACCATCCCTAGCAATGCTGAGGCTGGCCTGTCCATTGACCATCCTATTAGATGACGTGCACGTGGCACTAGCCAGTCCCAGCAGTGACATGGGTCCAGTCATCATACCTCTGCCTCTGATGACAGCACCCAGTCAGGGTTGGTACCCAATACTGCCTGTAGCACCTCTGCTAGGCACAGGTACCGTGTCCATGGCCGGAGACAATGATCTGTACGACCTAACAGGTACAGTCTGTGGCTGTCCCACAACTGCCCATATATGGCAGCCACATGGTGGAGTTGTGTGCATGCAGACACACACACATTTACCATACAAGTAGGGTTCACACATACACACACACATTACATCAACATTGACCCATGCAGTACTGTTGTCCCTCACACACACAGGCATGCCAATTGGATGGGTCAATGTCGGGCTCTGGCAAACCTACAACACACCCTGTGCATATGATGATACCTGTGCCACCTCCTGTCATCTGTAACATTGATGCAGGAACAGGCTAACATGGTTCTGATGCACAGGGTGACATTATAGCAGTGTAGCAACAGTAGCAAGTTGACAACAGGAATGTGTAATGATATCTTTGTAGGTGAACCTGAGCAGGCATTATGCATCACAGCTATGATAGTCATTGTAGCATTGTTTACACCAGTGTTAGTCCTGAGTATGTAATGTCCACCCATGTGCCACTTGGCTGAAGTGTACAGTGTTGCCAGCATGTGTTAGTGAGTGGACAGTATGTGTGTGATGTGTGCATTACAAATTAGCGGGTGTATATCTGTGAACATGGTGTGTGCGCACTGTCTGCATGTACATGTATAGTGGACACGTGGGATGTGCGACATACCCTGTTCTACACATTGCTAACATCTCATGATATCTTTCGATGACCAGTATGTATTCTACTACAGATATGTACTAACATGAGTACACATGTGTGTATGACATGGGTTGGCACTATGCTGTGGGTGATACTGTTGATATCTGTCAATGATCTGCAGTCTGCTTGTATACACCATCTCAACAGCATGACTATAACCAATCATTAGATGATGTCCTGACAAATGACTCACAGTTGTAGGGAACCCAGTAACAGTTGGATCCTTCCAGTACAATACAATAACAGTAACCAGTGGTATTGACTGCCGCACATTCCTGGGACCACACCTGTGTGGCATATAGCCCTCTTAGGTACATGCAAATACACTAGGGATATGTCCATCAACATCTGGAAATGCATGCGTTGGTCTACACTGCATTCCCTGGATGTGACACATATCCTACACAAGGGTATCATACAGACAGAAACCTGTTGTCCAGTACATGCTGTATAGCAGTAAGCTGTCTATGGCATATTCATCCACATTTACTATACATACTATCCTAACAGTACCACATAGGTGGTAGCCCTTAACATGTATGTTGGGTACCAATGTGTACAGACAGACACATGTTATGTCATCTGTCCCTTGGTATCCACATATCCATAGGTATTGTGGTGTCCCTCAGTGTTTCACATAACACATTAAGGGCCTGCATGCATATCCACAGGGCTGGTGTACACCTATAATGACTGTCCATTATTGCCAGTCATTGTTGTGTATGAACATGTCTGGCATATACCCCGGCAATTACCCTCACTCACAGTACTCTATAGTATGTGTCATGGATGTGTGTGGCAGAGATGTCCTAGGCCACGGATCACTACATTGGCCAGGCTTGACACAGACATACATATGCGACCTATGATTTGTGAAGCAGCAGCACAATCTGTCAAAGGTTACAAATGTATGCATGTCGTATGCAGGCTTCACACCTATGTACTGACTGAGGTCACATGTACACATATTTATTTGACACCAGATACCCGATGTGTGCAATGCACATACTGTTTGAAACATATGTCATAATGTAGTAAAAGCAAAACCCACACTGCACTGACCACCTATGGTACACACACACACACACTTGGCGTTTGCAGGACTCAAATCCTTATCTAACTATGTTATGATACTAGAGAGATACACATTAACACAGCGTGCCATATGCATTACTGGGTGGTTTATGTTCTCCTTGAATATTTGTAGGATGCTGACATCAGACTTTCCAAAGAGGGATGTACCTCTTTTAATGTGTTTTCCCAGTCTCCAAAAAGGCTACTTCTCTAAATGGAAACCACACACATACACCCCCCACACAGCGTTTGCAGGACGCAAACCCCTACCTAATGATGTTATGATACTAGAGAGATACGCATTAACACAGTGTACTATATGCATTACTGGGTGGTTTATGTTCTCCTTTAATATTTGTAGGATGCTGACATCATCAGACTTTCCA
Source organism: Protopterus annectens (assembly GCF_019279795.1). NCBI lineage: Eukaryota > Metazoa > Chordata > Ceratodontiformes > Protopteridae > Protopterus > Protopterus annectens. The sequence continues at coordinate 440,646,624 of NC_056729.1, read as the reverse complement.
AAGAGGGATGTACCTCTTTTAATGTTTTTTCCCAGTCTCCAAAAAGGGTACTTTCCTCAAAGGAAACCACACACATACACCCAACACACACTTGGCATTTGCAGGGCTCAAACCCCTACCTATCTATGTTATGATACTAGAAAGATACGCATTAACATGGCATGCTATATGCATTACTGGGGGGGTTTATGTTCTCCTTGAATATTTGTAAGATGCTGACACCATCAGACTTTCCAAAGAGGGATGTACCTCTTTTAATGTGTTTTCCCAGTCTCCAAAAAGGCTACTTCTCTCAAAGGAAACCACACACATACACCCCCCCCCCACACACTTGGCGTTTGCAGGACTCAAATCTCTACCTAACTATGTTATGATACTAGAGAGATACGCATTAACATGGCGCGCTATATATTTTACTGGGTGATTTCTGTTCTCCGGGTATATTTGTAGGATGATGACATCATCAGACTGGACATGGTCATGTGTGTACACGTTGTTTTGCAATCCCAGGAATGATCCATGTAGGTTGGCAGGTATCAACAGCTTGTACAGGACCCTGTGGGTCTCACCTTGTGTGATCTATCTGTGGACACATTGACATCCCTTCATATGTCAACAAATATCTATGCACATATTGTTGATTTTGTGGATACGACATGTGTCTGTGATGTTGATGAAGAGCTGTTCAAAGTCTATGTGGGACATGTGTAGCTCTGTTCCATGATGTATGTCCTGGGTGGCTGCCTTGCAGACGGTGTAACATGCTTGGGAACCATGATCTGCACATGAACATACCACAGTTGGTAGGGTTGTGTGTTTGTCGGTTTCCAATAGCTCTGTTTATCACGTCTGCCATGATGCACTCCATGGCCTTGCAGATCAGACTTTCTAGGCTTACTGGACTATACTTCCCATGGTGTGTTGTGCACCCACACATGCGGGAAGTGCTTTATGTTGCTGTAACACATTCGACGGTTCCAGGTCCTGTGGAGTGGGTGAGGCTCAACAGACTGTTCAGGTGCAGGGTCTATTTGTTCTGTAGTGCATGCATGACACATATTGGGAAACAATGTAATCCAATTGCTGCCATGCTTTTGGCTTTGGGGGGAGCTGTTCAGCAATTCTACACGTGATATCTCCTGGTATGATGTCAGGGACTATAGTCTGTGGGAGGTGGGTATGTATACATGGGCCTGTCTGATAGGATGTTGGCAATGTCAGTAAGGTACAGTTGTCCCTGACTCAGCACATATATGTGTGTACATTACTATTTATTACATAGCTGAAGGACATGTCATGATTCTCAGTCTGGACTCTTTCTCAGCTACTCTTTACAAAACACTAACAAACCTGAGCACTAATCCCGGATATACTCTTTTACACACTTAACACCCTACTGATCGTTTGTGCTCAGGCTACAGAGTATGTCATCATAATACACTGGCATGTCCAGGGGTCAGTTTAATGTCTACTCTCCAGTCCAGCTAGTGAATATTGTGGTTATGACACAATGCCACATCTGCCTCATGTACACAGACAACCCTCTCCTCCTCACATCACACTCACATATATGTGGGAGATGTAACAATATTGACATACAGGACGCTGAGCTCTCTCGACCCATGACTGGCATAGTCTGTCAGGTGGTGAGGGTGACCAATACAGCCACTGGCAATGAGAGGTAATGCAAATTAAAAATAAAATAACTTTTTTTTTATCCTGATCTCCGGGGTTTAACCATAGCGCAGCGCCGCACAAACACGCTGTGCCCTAAAAAGCAGAAAATTAATAATTAAGATCCACAAATGTGGATTTTATAGCTAAAATGAATTTACAATGCAAGGGAATGGCAGGCTGAAGACAACATGGCCACCGAGTAGAGGTTGCTAAGGGGGGAAGCTCACTCTAAGAGATGTAACTAAGCATTAGTAGGCAATACTATGCAAATGAGAGTTAGGATAGTGAATCGCAAATTTACATAGCAAATGAGCACAGTCAGTGGAGTGTAGGAGTAGGGTAAGGGGAATAACAGAGTAGAAGATAGGTGACATCATGAGGGGGTATGTATGAAAGGAGTGAAGCTCATTGGAGCAGAGTGACATGTGTCAGCTTACATGTACATAATAATGAAAGAGGTGTGTCAACAGGTAGGCCAGGTAAAGTCAAGAAATCGAAGGTGTATGCCGTGGATAACACCAAAGTTTCTTGCTGAGCATGCATGCACGCGTGTGCATGCCAGTAAATCCGAGTAAGACAATGTGTGCATGTGTAAGCGTGTGTGCGCACGTGTAGGCTTGAGTAAGCATATGCAAGGCTGTGTAAACAGTAGTGTTTTAACAAGAATAAACAAGTTTTAGTCCATGTAAGCATGTGTGCGCACGTGTTAGCTGCTGTGCGCATGTTTCTGCTTGTGTGCGTGGTGCTCCGCCCCCCCTGAGGAAACAGAAAGGAAAAAGGAAGCACACCAAACAGTGGAAGTTACCAGGGAGTACTAGCAGAGCTAGCAGGTGAAAACAATCAGAATCAGGCAATTACCCAGGCAGAACATTAGCCCAGCCCAGCCCAGTGCTTAAAACTCTGCAAACAACAGTCCATTATGTTTCTCTCAAGAGACACTGCAACACTGCAGTAAGCTAATAGAAGTGAAAACTGAAAAGGCTTCACTGAGACAAAAAATGTTAGGGGCTGCCATTGCTGTTATAAGGTGACATATGCAACATGCTGAGGGTGGTGATAATGCAAATGCTGCTGGAAAACCCACAGTGAGGAGACGGAGAAGAGTGTACAGGCCCAGGGTTACCTACCAGGGGCTACATGAGCTGGAGATAGTGGAGTGCTATAGAGTGGACAGAGACCTCTTGCAGCAAATTGTTGAGCTGTGCAGGCCACGCCTCACACACAGAACCAACAGAGGGGAACCCATCCTAGTGGAAACTAAGGTATGTGTTGGTCTAAGAATACCTTCCAGAGACCAACTGGTGATATGAAGGGGATATCAGAGGCATCAGCATCCAGGGTACTGCACCAGTTCCTGGATGCCATGTCAGCACATGTCGGTGATCATGTATATTTCCCCAATTCCCGTGAGGTATTGGCCAGCAATATGCGCCTCTTCCAGCAAATAGCGGAATACCCTGAGGTAGTGGGTGCAATAGACTGCACGCACATATGCATCAAAGCAAAAGCCGGTGAGCAGGGTAGGGTCTACTTCAATCACAAGGGCTTCCCCTCCATCAACTGCCAGGTCGTGTGTGATGCCCAGGGCATAATACTGAATGTGTGTGCTGGCTGCCCTGGAAGCTACCATGATTTCCATATCTGGCATCTGACACAGCTGTACCAGACATTTGCCACTGGGGACATCCCACATGGTCACCTAGTGGGGGATGCTGGCTATGCACTGGAGCCATGGCTGATGACACCCATCAGAAATGCACACACACCTGAACAGGAATGCCATAATGAGGCACACGCACAAACACGAAATGTAATAGAGCGTGTGTTTGGGCTGCTCAAGTCACAGTTCCGGTGCCTGGACACATCTGTTGGAGCCTTGCAGTACTCACCAACTACATGTCCCCAAATTGTCATGGTATGTGCTATGCTACATAATATGATCCTGCAAAAACAGCTGCAGCAGGACCAGCATAGGCCTCGGCCAAACAGCCCCCACCATTGCCAAGGCCATCACAGGCAGAGCATGACTCAAAGGAGGAACAACCTGAGCCTGCCCCAGTAGGCAGAAGAAGGCATGCCCAGTATGCTTTGGCTTTGGCAAAGAGGCAACGCATAGCACATACACTGTCTCAGTAGGAACTCTGGAAATGATACCTCTCTCTGACCCACACATATAGTAAAAGGGATGCCTACATTGACACTACCTGCTTTCAAACATGTATAGGGAGTGTAGTATGTGCATCCGACATAGGCAGCCCTGCATCAACACCTGAGGCAAGATTGCCATGTGTTAAGCAATATAAAGCAGTGCTAAACAGCATTTACCATCATGAAGTATATGTAAACAAAATTGCACACACCAACTACTACAAATGTGGTCAATGTAGAGTAATATTGGCCAATGTCCAGCATTGATGGTTAATATTGAGCAATGTTGGACAAGCTGGGTCTAGGTAGGGCATAGCTGAACAAAAGCCAACATGCTTATATTTGCTCTTCTGGCCCCTAAGCAGTCTGGTCTGCTCAGTATGAAAATATAAGTGGCAGTGGGGCTCGAACCCAGGACACTGTGCACTATAGTCATAATACAGAACCACTAAACCATGGCAGTTGTGCAGTGGTTAGCCTGTATGAAGAAATGTTGATAAGTCTATGCAAAGTATTTCACGGAAGCCCTGCAGGTACAGCATAATCCCTGTTGAGTTATTACACAAAGGTGAGTCCTACAGTAAGAATAGAACCTGACTTTCAACACACACAGTACAAATGTTAATAATGGACATGTAGACATACATCAACAAATGTAGTGGACCTCAGACAGCAACATACTGAAAGATCACACTGGGCATGCTCACACACTTGAATACGTGAGACAAATGTCAGGCAACAGAACACTGACAGTCTGAACTGGGCATGCTCACTCACTTAGGCCATGTTGGAGTAAAGCATTGAGCCACACATAGCAGGCAGTTGCATGTGTTAACCCAGGAAACTCTCACTACACAGCAATATGCCCTGTGCACACACTTATATGACAACAGACACGTATATAATATAGTGGAACCCTGCCATAAGCAAATATGTTCTGCAGATACCTAAGCGGTTCATATAAAGTGTGAAAGCAAAGATGATAAAATCCTGCAAACAGTATCAGCAATAAACATTGTGCATCATGAAAATTATCATAGGTTCAGAGGTTGATACTAGGCTATCTGCCCTAGGGCATGTACAAGCATAGCCAGAGTGTGTTTGGCTACCGCAACCCAGTCAAATCAGAGTGCTGTGCCTGTGAATAGTAGGTCACACAAAATAGCCCATTTACGTTCAGTGTATTGTGCCTCTGTCTAGCAGGGACCCAGAAGAATATCCCATGGGTAAACATGCGATCACCCATCCACTTGTCAAGATGTCACCTGTAGGTGGTCAGTGGGTGGCTCTGCCTATGCGAAACCGGGACTACACTCCCGAGTGAGTAGAGGCTTTCTGATAATAATCTGTCCCACCAGCATGTCCTTTTAACATCAGTGCTGAGGTATATGTCCCTGGAGTGTGTAGCAGCAAGGGAGTCGGATATCCTGAGGTGGAGCATGTCCAGTAAGTCTGGGTCAGATATTGCCTTCAACTACAGGCACACAGCACATCTGTGTAGGTGATAAGTAACTGAGTAGAGCTGGAGTTACTGTATCGGAACTGTGCAGGGCATCTGTGTGAGTCCCTACATCTGCTCGAAGAGTAACATTTGTGGCCATTACAGTTGGTGCAGGTGTCAGGTAAGGTACATCCCAAAGGTGGCATAGTAACCAAGCATGGTCGTGAAGAGTATAGGGACACAATGACCACATGTGATCAACATGTGAAACCATGTGGGATATGGTGGGCTATGTAGACATACTGTCTAACCACTATGGCAATAAGATTGTCAAAGGCGAGAGTATGAACAGGTCATGTCCCCAAACACGAACAACTACTACTGTATGTAATGGATTACAACCTATGTAGTAATGTGTGGGCATCTTGTCATCCTCAAAGGGGATGACTATGCTACTAATGGCATGTAGCCATGGGCCATGGCTCAGGCACCAGTCAACCTATCTCTCTGAGACCCTGTATGAGTATGCACGTGCCAGCAGGAGAGCTGATTATGGCACCCAGTTTGCAGTCATCTGCGAACATGGGCAGCCATATCCCTCCTGTGATAGCCTGTACATCACACAAATATATACTGAACAAGAGAGGTCCCAGGACTGAGCCTTGTGGGATGCCAGGTGTAACTGGTATATAGTCAGACATGGCATCTGCAACACTGAGCATGTGGGTGCTATCCCTGCTCCAGGTAGCAATCCATCGTGTCAGATATGTGTTGATATTGATGCTGGTGAGCCTATGCATAATGGCCGAGTGGGGTATTGTGTTGAAGGGTTGTGCAAGGTCCAGGCAGGCTGTGTGGACAACTGTCCCAACACTAATGGACCTGGTAACTGTTGAAAGAATATGAACAGGTCCAAAAGGCAAGATCTGCCCACAACAATGCTGTAATGTGTAGGACCCAGAGTGTGTAGGTTTCCCATGTCTATGTGCATGAGTCCCATTACAATACACTCCATAGCTTTGCAGAACAGGCTAGTTAGCCTTTTAGGCCGATATTGTCTGTGGTCTGTTGTGGCAGTATTCAGTGGAGCAGGACCACTATCTCTGTACGCCATTCTGTGGGTACATATCCTGCAGTAACTCTTATATCGAACAGTGATGTAATGTGAGTGTTACATCTGTCATGAAGGCTGTGTACGACACAGGCTGGGACACCGTCTGGTCCCATTGATTCTGTGTTGTCCGCTGTGGGGAGGGCAGCACTCACCTGTTTACTCATGATGTCTGGGAGGTTACACTCTGTTGGTATGGACAGTACCACCTTAGGGGGGATGGGGGGGACACATCTGCACTGAACCTGTTTGCCAGGACGATGGCAATGTCAGTGGGTTCAGGGTATGTTTAGTCAGTATGCAGTAACACACAGCATATCAGTGAGTGTCCAGCCAGATACCTGAATCAACTGAAGAAGGCCTTGTCAGTGTCCGACGTGTCTGGTGCAATTGTCCGTTAGAAGTGTGCCTAACATAAATACCCGAGTGATTGTAGCAGTCCGCTAGTACAGATCACAGATGCCTTCCCTGTCTGGGATTGTGCTCTATCATGTAGTAGCTTCCTCCATTTGTTGTAAAGTGTATTAATGGCTGGGGTCTACCAGACAGGTCCACTGCCATTGGAGGAGTGAGTCCAGTAGTTATTTTGGATGTAACGATCCATGCGATCCACTAGGTGTCCATAGAATGTGTATGTAAAGGATTCTGCAGTCTGAGCCATACTTACCACTGACCCAGGGTCTCTGAAGGATACCACCGTGGTTTGGAGGAGTGTGACATTTGCTTTTGGGAAGTTCACCAAGATTACCCAGGATGGGTGTGGGGACAGGATATGGCTGTCCAATGAGATAAAGTATGTTCTGCCCTTACCAATGAGGGGTATATCGCAGGTGTGGAACATAGAGTCCCCATGTCAGTGATGATCATGTCCAAAATGTTGTCCCCTCTTGTGGGTGTGGTGACCAGTTGTGCCATAGCATATGAGTTTAGAAATAGTAGCAACTGTTGGGTGAGATTGCTGGGGCCTGAGTACTATCCACAGTCAATGTGTGGGTATTTGATGTCACCCAATATAATGGTGTTTGGGGAGACCTTCATATGGTCCAATGTTCCCAGGAAAGCTGAGTGAGGTTGCTGTGTTGGGGAGTGTGGTCCGCAGCAGGCAACAACTCAAAAGGCAGATTTGCACAATGTTAGGTGCATATGTATAGTCCGTGATGCATTGTGCAGTGCTACCAACCTGGAGGTATGTGTATCTGTGATGTATATGGATACTCCCCCTATTTGTGTTGGCCATTCCGAGTTATGTGGTCAGAAAGCATGGTACGAAATACAACCTGGTCGTGCTGGTGTGCATGTGGGAACCTCAACCATGTGTCTGTTAGTGCACAGATATTGCTATCCTTCATACTGAGGAGATTTCTGAGTGGGCACAATTTGAGGGTAAGACATCTGGTGTTGAGCAGCATTACCCTCAGTGTTGTGTACTCTGTAATGTGTATGGAGGTGGTTCTGTCCTTTGAGCCCTGCTTAAATAGGGCAGTATGGTGGCAGCAAGTGCCCTAGCCAGTATACAAAAGTCCAAGGGTGACAGATGCAAGCTGTTCATAGGGAAGCTATGTGGCATGTCGAGCATGTCACCCCAGGGTGACAGACACTGTATCCCCTTTGAATAACACCAATATGTTAGCCAACTGTTAAACGTGATCAGTGTGTTGGTATACTGTGACATCATACTTGGTGAGTGTAAGATGCTAGACAAGGTCAGGGTAATACTGGGCTGGGCTACATGATCACAGAGTTCCTCTATGTTTCATGTCATGTGGTCCAGGGAGGAACGTCTGAGGTTGTATGCACCAGCATGGACAATGATGGAGCCAGTCCTGGACTTGCTTTGGAGTGACCTGAGTGCATGTGTTATGTGGCGGATCCTGGCACCTGAGTGACAGTTCAAAGTGACTATTCCCCTGTCTGGTCTGGTGAGTGGGACGATAGTGTGTTTGACATTAAGTGTCACCTATAACAAGTGTATCAGGTGTGTTGTTTAGCCCAAAGGGCAGTGACTGTGTGGCACACTGACATTTTGAACTGTGTGACATGTGGGCATTGTAGTTGGCTAGCAGTTGTATGTGTGTCTGCTGTGGAGGTCTCTGCTGCTTAGGCAGAGTGTATGTAGAGCCTCCGAATATGTGTATGTGTGATAATGTGGTTTGTTTGCTGTCACTATCGGTGTATTTGAGACTGATATGTGGTGTGTGTGGTCACCCTTACCACCTGATAGACTATGCCAGTCATGGGTTGAGAGAGCTCGGCGTCCTGTATGTCAATATTGTTACATCTCCCACATATATGTGAGTGTGATGTGAGGAGGAGAGGGTTGTCTGTGTACATGAGGCAGATGTGACATTGTGCCATAACCACAATATTCACTAGCTGGACTGGAGAGTACACATGAAACCGACCCCTGGACATGCCAGTGTATTATGATGACATGCTCTGTAGCCTGATCACAAAGGATCAGTAGGGTGTTAAGTGTGTAAAAGAGTCTAACCGGGATTAGTGCTCAGTCGGTGTTGTGTAAAGAGTAGCTGAGAAGGAGTCCAGACTGAGAATCATGACATGTCCTTCAGCTATGTAATAAATAGTAATGTACACGCATATATGTGCTGAGTCAGGGACAACTGTACCTTACTGACATTGCATACATCCTGTCAGACAGGCCCATGTATACATACCCACCCGCCACTGTCGATAGTCCCTGACATCATACCAGGAGATATCACGTGTAGAATGGCTGAACATCTCCCCCCAAAGCTAAAAGCATGGCAGCAATTGGATTACATTGTTTCCCAATATGTGTCATGCATGCACTACAGAACAAACAGACCCTGCACCTGAACAGTCTGTTGAGCCTCACCCACTCCACAGGACCTGGAACCGTCGAATGTGTTACAGCAACATGTGGCACTCCCCACATGTGTGGGTGCACAACACACCATGGGAAGTATAGTCCAGTAAGTCTATAAAGTCTGATCTGCAAGGCCATGGAATGCATCATGGCAGACGTGATAAACAGAGCTATTGGAAACCGACAAACACACAACCCTACCAACTGTGGTATGTTCATGTGCAGATCATGGTTCCCAAGCATGCTACGCCGTCTGCAAGGCAGCCACCCAGGACATACATCATGGAACAGAGCTGTACATGTCCCACATAGACTTTGAACAGCTCTTCATCAACATCACAGACACATGTCGTATCCACAAAACCAACAATCTGTGCATAGATATGTGTTGACATATGAAGGGATGGCAATATGTCCACAGATAGATCACACAAGGTGAGACTCACGTGGTCCTGTACAAGCTGTTGATACCTGACGACCTACATGGATTATTCCTGGGATTGCATAAAAATGTGTACACACATTACTATGTCCAGTCTGATGATGTCATTATCCTACAAATATACCAGGAGAACAGAAGCCACCCAATGAAACATATAGCATGCCGTGTTAATGCATATCTCTCTAGTACCGTAACATAATTAGGTAGGGGTTTGAGTCCTGCAAACGCCGAGTGTGTGTGTGTATATGATTTCCTTTGAGAGGCGTAGCCTTTTTGGAGACTGGGAAAACACATTAAAAGAGGTACATCCCTCTTCGGAAAGTCTGATGACATCAGCATCCTACAAATATTCAAGGAGAACAGACACCACCTAGTAATGCATATAGCACGCTGTATTAATGCGTATCTCTCTAACATCATAACATAGGTAGGGGTTTGAGTCTGGCAAGCGTTTTGTGTGTGTGTGTGTGTGTGTGTGTGTGTGCCCCAGGTGGTCAATGCAGTATGGGTTTTGATTTTTCTACGGTATGACATATGTTTCAAACAGTATGTGCATTGCACACATCGGGTATCTGCATGTCAAATCAATTTGTGTTTGTGACCTCAATCAGTACATAGGTGTGAAGCCTGCATACTACATGAATACATTTGTAACCTTCGACAGATTGTGCCGCTGCTTCTCAGATCATAGGTCGCATATGTATGTATGCGTCAAGCCCGGCCAATGTAGTGATCCATGGCCAAGGACATCCCTGCCACACACACCCATGACACGTACTATAGATTACTGTGAGTGAGGGTAATTGCCGGGGTATATGTCAGACATGTTCATACACAACAATGACTGGCAATAATGGACAGTCATTATAGGTGTACACCAGCCCTGTGAATATGCATGCAGGCCCCTAATGTGTTATGTGAAACACCAAGGGACCCCACAATACCTATGGATATGTGGATACCAAGGGACAGATGACATAACACATGTCTGTCTGTACACATTGGTACCCAACATACATGTTAAGGGCTACCACCTATGTGGTACTGTCGGGATAGTATGTATAGTAAATGTGGATGACTATGCCATAGACAGCGTACTGCTATACAGCATGTATTGGACAACAGGTACCTGTCTGTATAATACCCTTGTGTAGGATATGCGTCCCATCCAGGGAATGCAGTGTAGGCCAATGCATGCATTTCCAGATGTGAATGGACATATCCCTAGTGTGTTTGCATGTACCTAAGAGGGCTATATGCCACACAGGTGTGGTCCCAGGAATGTGTGGCGGTCAATACCACTGGTTACTGTTATAGTATAGTACTGGAAGGATCCAACTGTTACTGAGTTCCCTACAACTGTGAGTCATTTGTCAGGACATCATCTAATGATTGGTTATAGTCATGCTGTTGAGGTGGTGTATACTACCAGACTGCAGATCATTGACAGATATCAACGGTATCACCCACAGCATAGTGCCAACCCATGTCATATACACATGTGTACCCATGTTAGTACATATCTGTAGTAGAATACATACTGGCCATCGAAAGATACCATGAGATGTTAACAATGTGTAGAACAGGGTATGTCGCATATCTGACATGTCCACTATGCATGTACATGCAGACAGTGCGCACACACCATGTTCACAGATGTACACCCGCTAATTTGTAATGCACACATCACACACGTACTGTCCACTCACTAACACATGCTGGCAACACTGTACACTTCAGCCAAGTGGCACATGGGTGGACAATAAATACTCAGACCTAACACTGGTGTAAACAATGCTACAATGACTATCAGAGCTGTGATGCATAATGCCTGCTCAGATATACCTACAAGGATAGCAGTACACTTTCCTGTTGGCAACTTGCTACTATTGCTACACTACTATAATGTCACCCTGTGCATCAGAACCATGTTAGCCTATTCCTGCATCAATGTGACAGATGACAGGAGGTGGCACAGGTGTTATCATATGCACAGGGTGTGTTGTAGGTTTGCCAGAGCCCAACATTGACCCATCCAATCGGCATGTCAGTGTGTGTGTGTGTGTGTGTGTGTGTGTGTGTGTGTGTGTGTGTGTGTGTGTGTGTGTGTGTGTGTGAGGGACAACAGTACTGCATGGGCCAATGTTGATGTAATGTGTGTGTGTGTATGTGTGAGCCCTAGTTGTATGGTAAATGTGTGTGTCTGCATGCACACAACTCCACCATGTGGCTGCCGTATATGGGAGGTTGTGGGACAGCCACAGACTGTAGCTGCTAGGCCATACAGATCACTGTCTCCGGCCACAGACACAGTACCTGTGCCTAGCAGTGGTGCTATGGGCAGTATCGGGTACCAACCCTGACTGGGTGCTATCATCAGAGGCAGAGGTATGATGACTGGACCCATGTCCCTGCTGGGAATGGCCAGCACCACGTGCACGTGGTCTAGTAGGATGGTCAATGGACAGGCCAGCCCCAGCATTGCTGAGGCTGGTACTGCCACTACGGGAGCGGCTGTGATCCATGGTCCGTCCGCGACGACTGCCAGCTGATGCTGTTGCTGGCATGCATCCGCGTCGGCTTCTCATCCTTCTCACACAGTCCTGGCTCATGGCTAACACATTGTGCAGGACATCTAATGTCTCCCTCCAATGGCTATCAATGACCTCGGTGTAATTCCGGATGGCACCGGCAAGGTCACAGATACTGTCATTGATAGCAGTGTAATGGGCCCTCTACGCCCTTAGTCCCTGTCGGGTGTACCATTCCATACGTGCCTGTGCCTGCATTACAGTCTGGAACATAATGGAGGTTGTAATACTTCCGGGGGCACGTCTGCCAGGGGCAATATGACCAGTGGTGCTCCCCCGAGAACCCCTGGACATCCACCTATGTGGTACCATTCCGGTAATCCAGCTATGGCTGCTGTGAGGGGACGCATGTGCCATAGGTATCACACTGTCCTGGTCAATGCCAACTGTATGCTGTCCCTCAGCTATGGCCATTGGTGACGAGGGATGTATTGGCAGTATGAGTGTGAGCATAGATGGGGTTGACCACTGTGTACTGTCAATTGGTGGACCAATGACAGACCCTGTCAGACCTTCCTGTGCCACAATACATGTCTCATCATCTGCACTATTAGTGGTGGTGACATCAAGTTCCCTGCTGCATTCAGCCACCCCTAACTCAGCACCTGTGGAAGGAAGACAGGAAACACACTTTACAATCTGTACATGATGTTAACACACATGTACACATGCACACATGCACACATGAACACATGAACACATGAACACATGCACACATGCACCCATGCACACATGAACACATGCACACATGCACACATGCACAGAACTACACAGCTCACCACAGCACATACACACACACACCAGCAATCCAACACATACACAATAGTGGGTGATGGTGGGTGACAGTATCACAAGGCAAGCAGTCACCACACACATGTCAGCATGCGGACCATGTGTTGCTCAACACCATGCAGCGCAAGTGTAGACAGCCCTATCTAATGACATTATACATGGCTTTGATGCATGTGTGTAGTTGTTCAGTGATTGGCTACACCCTGGAACACAATGTGTACATGGACACAACATTGCTGTGCAAGTATTATCAGCTCTGCAACGTCGTGCACCATCACTCAATGGTATACATACCATGGCTGCATGTGTTATCTGTGTGACACATAGATTGCCATGTCTGATGACAGTGTCTGTGTCCATAGCACATAATAATGGGCACAGGTGTAGCAAATGTATGAAATGTACAGACATGGGATGAGTGGTGCATGTAGACATGAAGGAATCCCAATGCATGACAGGGACATTGTACAGTGGTTATGGTGAGTGTGGGACATATTGCAGATATGTCGGTGCCAGCCATGACATGGCATGCTACACGACTGCAACATTAAACACCACACATACCCAATGTGTGTCATATGACCTATACACCCAATAGCATTCCAGGACATATATGTGACTCTTTGTACAGATGGCGACTGTTGTGCAAAATGTGTACACTACCATATGAAAGCACACACACAACATGCTATGCATGGTGTGTATAGGTGCATATATTTGCACACACAGAACAATGAGGTGCACAGCAAAGACTGCTATGTGTAGTACTGTGGTCACTGTAACCAGATGGGGTGTAGTACCATGTTCCATCATCATCATCATGCATCCTGTGGTCACTCATGGCTACTACTGTGTGACAGACCACCACCTAGCATGCTGTACCTGAACTGCAGTGCCATGGATACGTTCACTATTACACAGCCACTTTGTACATGGGTGCATGAGGTGCCCAGTAGGGAGCATTGCCTATCATGACTGTGTTATGTGTTGAAGAGTGTTGCACAGCCCCATGATAGGCCTCTACCCCTGAGGTACATCATGTGTGTGTGGATGACATGTGGGATACTGAAGTGTGACCTTACAGTGGGTGTGTGGTTATGCCATATGTAGCATGACTTTGTGTACTGCATTTGATAAATGTGTTATGTTGTGTACAGGTGTTGCAACTATGCCTATCCAATGTGCAGTACGGGGTTGCCACAACTGTGTGTCATGCTCTGTGTATTGCATGTCATTGAGGCAGCTACTGACATTACTGAGCTGTGCAACATCTCACAGCAAACATGCATGGCATGCATTATGTGTAGGTGTGTTATGTGTACATGGCCTACACCTCACCTATGACATGCATATTTCATTACCAACATTGCAGGTATAACACACTCACCAGCATGGATCGGCTGCCCTGCCGTTACACCAGAGGGACCTACGAGAGTATGAGAATGTTCATCAGTGGCCACAACTGTGGCATTGCTAGAGTGGGTATGCTAAACTGCAGTACAACAAAAGTCAACTGTCACAGGTGTAGGGATATTATTCACACTATCCGTATTGCAGAACACTAGGCAGCAGAACTGCTAAACACATAGTACACATCTCACGTAGACATAATCTAATAATACAGTTAACTGTAGTCTACAGATAGGGCATGTTACCTGCTTGCCCCAGGTGGATGTGCTGGGTGGCTCCAGCCTCCATTACAACACATGTCAGTGGTTGATGTAGCTGTTGTCCAGGAGCCACCATGCTTAGGAGCAGCTCCTCCGCTCTGGTGAGGGGGGGATGAATGGCCACCCCACCACCTGTGGCAAGCTGCTGTCTTTGGATATCAGACGCACGCCACCGGACTTGTCTAATTAAATCACTGCAGTGATGGCGTACCTGCTCATATGTCCGGTTATGCATGCCTATGTCATTTACCCAATGAACAAATTCCTGCCACAGTGCAGTCCACTCCTGCTGGCTGCTTCTGGAGAACAGCATTGTGTAACGCTGCAATAGGCTGTCGAGTATCACCTCTTCCTCATCCGCTTTGTATGCTGGATTGTGTTGGTGGGCCATCTGGCTGAGAAAGATATGAACAGTATGTGTGAGAGTGTCCTGAGGCACACTTTACACCTTTACCCACAGATATCACTTTACTGACATATATACCATCCTATTGTCTGTCAGAGGTTACACACATTCAATACCACTTATTGGTTCTCAGGCCACAACTAACTAACACTGCCTGGTAGACTCTATATATCACACCACTATACAACAGTACCCGACACACTGTTTATGACACATTGCACAACCTCAAGACAGGGGTATATATCACACCAATGCACGAACAGAGATGTCATCCATTGCAATGGATGTAAAGTACAGGTACAGTAGTACCAATCAACCACCCTAGTCATTGATGCCGTAGCCTTACCTAACAGATGTGTCCAGTTGTTACTATAGGTGGCATACTGCTGTAACAGACTATATATGTTGCTGGATGCACACGTTTACCCTGTAATACACATATGATTGCAGCCATTGTACAGGCATAATCACACACACATTAGGCAAACATACAATGCACCACTGTATGCCAACACAGATGAGCATTACCTGTGTACCATATGGTACTGTGTGCTACTACTTACACACCCTTATGCCTGCATTCTGTCCTCTGTGCAGACTACAGGAAACACACATGACAGTGTTTCCAAGCAATGTGAACACACACCATACTGTGCTGTTTAGGCCTACAGCTTCAGGTAGTACTACAGTTCATATTGGTGATGGATTCACCAGCAGTACCACTCACTAAGCATACATGTATTGCTTTAGACTACAATGAGACACCACATTCGTCAATGGAGAACTACGTCACATCATATGCCGTACTACTATGTCTGCCTAACAGTACATTACACATCAGTTGCTGTCCTCACAGCTAGGATAGGCACTACCATGTCAGATACAACATCACACTAAGCTATCACACCTTTACAGACCTTGCACACATTCAGCGTTACACTTATTCAACCTCACATAGCAGCTATTGCATTAAGTACATGTGTGAGTGCATAGTGTCATAGGTAGGTAATATGCTATTCGCCCTAGGGCCTACGGCAGCCTAGCCATATGCTACCCTGGCCTTTGACACACATGTACTTTGATTTCACTTGCCCTTGCCAACCTGAACCACAGATGTGTTTCCTAGGGTGTATTACCAATCTCCCACACAATCATCAGGGGTATTTATAACAACTGCTAAGGAGGAGCCTTGTTTGCTATTGCTATGTGGTCTATTCCGGTGTATGGCATATCTCTGAGATGGGAACCTATCCCTCCAGCATGTGCTGTTTAGTGAGCTGACAAGGTTTAGGGCACTAGAGAGTGTATCCCGGAGGGATTGTGATATGTGGACATGGTGGTTGTCACCCAGCTATGGGTGTGACATACCTCTGTATGCCCGGCAGAGGTCACCTCTGTGTGGCCAGTATGCAATACAGTGTAGCTGTGATTTTGTGAGTCAGTCTGCATAGGGCATCTGTTTGCAGCCAGTATTACCCTTTGGGAGGTCTGTCTGTGGTCTGTTCACCTGGTGTAGTTGTCATGTGAAGTACATACCACACAGAGCATTGTAATGAGTAGAGGGGAACTCTACCCTATACTTCCATAGATGACACACCTGTTGTCATGACACATACCACACAGACAGATTACAGGTGTAGTGTGGCACTGTCTTCATCAAAGCGGAGGCTACTGTCCACCTGTGTCCCATGTTCCCTTTTCACACCTTCACTGTTAGGTAGATCTCTACCTATGTGGTAGTTAATGGGTACACTGTTTTGGGAAGGTGGAATGGCACTGCAGTATCAACACTTGTCTACAGTCCATGCCTTGGTCACCACACACCCGTTGCAGTACATATGACCCCGTGTCTCTCTGTCTCTCTCTCACTCTCTCTCTCTCTCTCTCTATATATATATATATATATATATATATATATATATATAATGCATATCTATACACATACATGTACACATCCATTGCTGTACACATGGATGTACATATAGGCACATGTACAGTCTACCTTTCATGGTGGGGATATCATTTATGCGACAGTTGTGGGATGTACAGGTATGAGATTACATCACAGTGTTGTACAGAATGCATGTGGGTGTCCTCAGCCCTTGTAGCATTAGCAGGCCTCACTGGCTGTAACACAGCAGATCTGACAAATCTGTCCCACAGCATTTAACCACCACATGACATATATCAACACTACCATAGCTGGCCTTAGGAATAGGCCAATTGGGCGGCCGCCTAGGGCGACGCTCTAGCAGGAGTGCTTTTCCACTATTTATGTGGTGTAGTAAGACAAGGATGGGGGCACCAGGAAGTGTGGTAGAAGGCGCCGTGGAGCCCTTTTGCCTAGGGCACCAGTTGACCTAAGGCCACTCCTGCACACTGCATGCTGTTTTCTAGGCCACACACTATGACCTACATGGATATATGCACATATCAACCTTCCCTGACAGATATCTGTCCACCTTCACTAACAGTTGCAGTATGTCCTTGCCCTATGCACATGTGGAGATACAGATAGATACATACTGCTGCCACACATGGATGATTTGCAGTGTGTAGAGTACTCTTCAGAACCATCTACAACATGCCAACACATACATGTGAGTTACATACCTTACCTTTGTATTTCCTTGCTCCGTGTGTTACAGTTTTATAGTTTTTTTTTTTTATTGGTGGTTTGTTTTGGGTTTTCGCCCTCTATTTAACTTTCTGTCTCAGTTTCTCACTCTGTTCTGTCTCTGTCTCAGTCTGTGTCTGTGTCTGTGTGTGTGTCTCTCTCTCTCTCTCTCTCTCTCACTCTCTATCTCACAGCACCTGCAATGATATAATTGCATGTGTGGACTGCAGGTACAGCCTGCTTTTCTAGGTATCTGCACTTGTGCATGTGACAGCCTCTGCACAAATTGCTGCCCACCATTCAGTAATTGCATGCAGCCTGCTGTTTGGTGATTGCATTACTCATTGTGATTGCAGCCTACTGCTATAAAATGCTAGGTTAGGTAGGCGTAGCCCTTACAGATTTCCAAGGTGGGGCCCATGCTTGTTTGCTCTGGACACCGTTGTGTCAGTCTGAAGGTTGGTATATGTCTCTTATCTGATGCTAGGGTTGTAGCCAGTTATATGCCTGTTGTACTCAAACCTGAATGTTGCTGCTTCCAGTACACACTTCTCAGTGTAGACATGTACTCACCCCTCCAAATGCTAACACAGGATACATGGGAGTATGTACTTTTTTCTCACTTACACAATTAACTGCCATACAAATGTGGTTATTGCACTGTATTCCTGTGTCCAGTATTTATCCTTGGTCTGATACTGTGTGGTGTTTGTAAGGTGCTACTGTAACATTATTCCCTGCTAGGATGGCTGGTTCTTCTTTCACAGTCATGTCATACAATTCCACAACCACTGCTGGTAAAGACCCACAGAAAAGGATTTGTGTTATACCATTCCTAATTTCCATTTCCATTCCCTCATTATTGTAAGCTGGTTTGCACACATGCGCACACCCACTTAAACCTGCTTACTACTGCTTAAAAGTGCTTACTCCCGCCAACCCCCGCACTAATTTCTTTTAAAGAAAAGAAAATGGGGAGATAGGAAAGTGATGAAAAAGGGGGCACAAAGAGGGACACACAGTAGGTAAACAAGCTCGGGATGTGCAGGACGGGTGTAGGGAAGGTCCATAGCTGCCCATTTCTTTAACAGCAATAGCTGTGCATATGCATTGAATTTGGAGTGAAATTTGAAACCTTCCACCCCTGGGAGAAGGGTGAGGACAACAAAGTATGTTGTACTGCCAATTCTAATTATCAGCTTACATGTCCAATGGACATGTGTGCGAAATGGGCAGCTATGTATGGGGCGTGATTTTTTTGTGGGTACAGATTGCCCTTTTCTTTTTTCAGGTGGGAGTGGGAAGTGAGGTAGAGGAAGTAGGTATGTCTGGGGAGGTAGGTTGGGAAGGTAAACAGACAAGACAGACAAGATGCATACAGGGGCAGTGTATGACACATGGGGTGGGTGAACACAATTGATGGGGTCGGATGTTTGGAAATCGCAAGCCCATGAGCCCACAGATGGTAACAGTGGAACTGAGATCCCCACCCATGGGCAGTCACCACTGAACCTTCACAGCGCCAAGGGTGGCTGTGCTGGGGGCTGCGTAGGATGGGCAGGCTCACCCATGAGATGTGCCACTCTCACCTTGAGCTGGCATAGGGTATCAGAGACTGAACGATGGACCTCCCTACGCACCACAACCCAGACCCTTCAAAGGGTGACAGGTGGCCCTTCTCCGCCCATGCTTGCATGGGGAAGACGAGCCCCATCCCCTGCAGCACTTCCACCTGAAGGTGGCACAGGACCAATGGAGGAGGGGAGCCTGGGCTGGGCACCGGACCTGCTGGTGCCAGGTGCACTCGCCAGCTGAGGAGGCATAGGGGGGTCTGCTGGGACCGGCCTTCCTATACGTTCTGTGATTAGGTGTGTTTAATTACAACATAAGCAAAACAGCATTCCAGATTAGTTGTAACAGCATGCAGTAATATTCCCATTAACCCAACGCACCAAGGTTACAGCAGTTGAACAGCAAGCATAACACATGCATATATTGAACCACGGTGGATATTCCAACAGCATACAGGGATGTTTGGTAGCAACAGGCCACCATGATTGTGGTGTTCAAACAGGGCACATGCATCAACGTGAATGCAAATATTTATAGAACAATAGGACATATGTCCCAACAAATATGTAAGATTACACATACCCATTGAGGTTTGGAATTGCATGGTTTATGCACATACAGTAGGGTGTAGAAAAAACCTTGGTTAACATCTTATAATTACCTTTTTGTCTACACTACATTCCTAGTGACTGCAAGTGTATATCCCTTACATGTATTATTATTACACTTGCCACCATACATTAGGTTGTGTAATGGGTTTGGCTAGTTCAATATATGCCTGACCTAAATCTGACATACTAACTGTCCAGGATGCAGATGTTACTGCTACATATTTCTTGATTGCATTTATATTTCTTTATCTACATATCTGGGATGTTTTCACATCACATTTTCACTTTGATTTGTACAGAACCCTGCATTTCTTGACACACACTCACAATTCTGGGGAAAAATAACATGCTACACGTGTGCCAGATTTACTTATTTATGCCAGCCAGTAACTGAATGTTGTGGACTGTATATATGTTTCACAGCTAATAGCACTTCCATCACCCACATTATATGGGACTGCACAACTCTGGGTTGCCAGCACCTTTTCAAACAGTACTGTTTGTATAATGCAAGGGTACAACAACATTTCAAACTCTGTGACACAGACGCATTCCGGTTTTAGACCTTTATTAATGACATTACACACTTTTCCACAGGCTCACTCCTTTACTTGTTTTAACGGTGTATATGGCAGACATGTTCAAGACATATTATACCTTTATTAATGGGTTATAACACTCTTTTTTCAGACTAACTCACTTATTTTATATGACAGTGCCTGCAGAGATATTATTCCAGACATATGTTACCTTTCTTAATGGGTTACTACACTCATTTTCTGCCTCTCTGACGTTTTTATCTGACTGTACATGCAGAGGACTTATTCAGGCAATTTTATGGCTGTATTATTGGACTACAACACTTTCTTTCATGCTCTCTCCCATATTTTATATAACAATACATGCATAATAATCACTAACCTGCCTGGTGGTGCAGCCTTAGCAGCCTATCAGCATAGGCTTGCTGATACGCAGCACGGTCACCTGCAGCTGTAAAGTAAATGAAGGGATATTGAGACATACCTATCCATTATATATACTCCATTATCAATTCTTACATACTGCATTCTATGGCTACATACTCAGTTGTGGGGCATCCCACATCCCACAGGCCTCCTGTATCCATTGGTTCAGGTGGTCTTGCTTTCGTCTCTTCAGGTCTGCATGGTGGTGACAGACCTGCTCACCAGTCCGCGGAATACCTGTGGCACTGGTGAGGTCACGAGCTAACCGGTTCCAAGCCTCTGCCTTGTACTCCATCCCTTGGAACTGGCCCTGCAGGAGTCTTGACTCATGACGGTGGACAAGGAGCCAAACCATGCATTTCGACTCCTCGATGCCCCATCGTTGCACTCGTAAGCATGTTCCCTCTCCGACACCAGACATTCTAACTGCAGATGTGAACTACAATCAGTTATGGCATGTATTCCTGCCTGTGGGGCTTAAATATGCCGCATTTCCCTCACTTTTTTGTGATTGGCTGTTTTGTAAAATTCTCGGCTGACTGCTGACCTGCTTAGTAATGGTTAAACTACCATTAGTAAGTATATGAATGTTAACAGTGGCTGTTTCCACTATGTTGTCATGGTGTAGTGGTTCTGTACTTTGCTTCTGATGCACAGAGTCCTGGGTTTGAACCTTGTCATTCATTTTATTTTCATACTGTCCAGACAGGCTAGGGGGTGTGGCTGCATTTAAGCAACTTTGCTCTACGTTGCTCCTCAGTGCCCTACGGTGCCCTGGTTGGTGCGGTGCGCACGTCCGCGCAAACACATTGCGCTGGGTAAAGCGCTGTTAAACTATGGGCAACTCTATTGCGCTGGGTAAAGCACTATTGAACTATGGGCAACTCTATTGCGTTGGGTAAAGCACTATTGAACTATGGGCAACTCTATTGCGCTGGGTAAAGCGCTATTGAACTATGGGCAACTCTATTGCACTGGATTAAGCGCTATTGAACTATGGGCAACTCTATTGTGCTGGGTGAAGCGCTGCTTAACTGCAGGCAATTTTATATTGGGATCCTTTAAAATATTTATTTTGTTCACTGATACATTGGCCATTTCACTGCTTTTTAGCTGTGTTTAAACATATATGTTAGGTATTATTCCATATACTGATTTAAAAATTAAATATGAAAGGGAGTGGTGGGACTCGAACCATGTATGCCTCTTTTTTGTGCGAACGCTGTACCATTACGCTATTGCTATTTGGTGTGATTTGCATAAACATTCTTTCTTATGCTCTTCCATGTCAGAATTGCTAACTGTAGCTAAGCACTGGGTACACCCGCGTACACACGCGCAAATACGGGCAGCTATTTTGGGAATTTAAATAAAATTTTAATGTTATGCATTTTAGAACTGTGATGGGGGTTTACAATATCAGACAGTGAGGTGTTGGGTGCAGGGACATTTGAGCAGACTCGCTCTTGTTTATTTGATTTTATTTTAAACACTTGCAGGGGCGTGGACATTTAGACTGCTGGGCAGTCGAACACGCCCCCTGCTTTCTTACACGGTCCGTGTAAGACTTACGGTTGAGTCAGTGTGCCCTCATGCATATTCATGGCACGCTGATGTCATGCCATTCAACTGCAGCCTGCAAGTAAGACTTATTAAGTCTTACATGGAGGATTCGTGAATCTGGGGGAATGTCTTTTTATTTTTGGTCTCTGCTCACTGTGAACATCATTCCTTCTGCTTGGTCCCAGCATTCCTTCCCCTGTCACAGTGATGGACAACCTTAGGACAGAAACACAACAGATGGGAGATTGTGGCTGTCATCCTGAATGGTTAGGAGATTTTCTTGGTTTATCATCATGTGTGCATATTGCACAAGGGCGAACAGCAATTGTCCAAAAGGCAGTTGGCAAAGTTTGCAAATGCCAAACGGAAAAAGGTTTGAATGTGCAATGAGTGAATGCACATTGACATATGCTCATTGCAGATTTGGCATTTTGGGGCAGATTGCACTATAGTGGGGATCAGAAAATGGTCCCTTCCCCTCTGTAGTGTGATCTCGGAGTTAGAATATTAAAGTAGGGGGGGGTGTAGGGTGTATGGGGGCTTGCCCCCCTGCTTTACATTTCATTACATTCGTTTTTCGACATTTATGTTAGAAAATCAGCGAATCTGCTTTTTCTTTTTGATTTGCTGATTTTCGAACATGTCAAACTGTTGCTGTTTTGATTTTCGTGGTTATGATTCGCTCATATGAGCAATCGCATCACTGTGATACAGCGTTGTAAAGGTAAACCGATTTTCTTACCTGTCTCGGCTCACAGGTCATAAAGAATGGTGCAGTGTCTACTGTGTCAGGCCCCGGTATTACCACATCCACATCTGCTATGAAGCCACAGTGTGAGACCATATACATCAGCTGTGTTTGTCTAGAACACAATCAGTCCTTGGCTGGGCTCATAATCATGTATTCCTTTGAATATGGAATACACTTCTGGCTTATGAGATTTTTACCAGACAGTGCTTCTGTGATAGGACATGACCAACCCCACCCGATGTCTTAGATGTTGCCAGTGGCTCACATTAGCTCAAGCCAGCTGATAAGTAAATCAGGGCTGGCTAGGGCATAGACATTTTTTTCCCATCTGTAACAGTTTCTTTACTAAGACCATCCAATCACTAGCTAGCCAACTGTCTTCCAGCAGCTCCAATCAGGATTCCTCCTTGACCAGTACCCCACTCCCTTTTAACTTCTAGCCTGTATCTACATCAACCATCAGATCTCTAATTAACAAACTGAAACCCACTACCCTAGCAGCTGATTTCCTCCCACCAGAATATCTACAGAAAGGGGCAGATGCTATTGCATACCCTATTTCTATTATTATAAATCACACCTTGTCTGAAGCCACCATCTCCTCTATCTGGAAGGTTTCCCATGTTATTCCCCTCCATAAGGGATGGAACTCATTAAACCTCTCAAACTACAGACCTATAGCCATACTATCACCACTGGCCAAAATAATGGAAAAATGCGTCCATAACCAATTAGATTCATAGATTAGTACTAGGCTAATTGCCCTCATGGGCCATTTTAAGACTAGCCAATTGCCCCCCTGTGAGAATCAAACCCCGTATCCTGTGTTTGTAAGGCAAACACCTTAACTATTATGCCAACCTCTCACCCCTATTAATGCACTATCTCACCCAGAATAAACTACTGGCCAACTCTCAGCATGGCTTTAGGCCACACCACAGCACCAACTCAGCCCTTCTATCCTTCTCTAACTCTATCAACCTCAACCAAAACAATAACAATCTTACCTCAGCTCTCTTCTTAGATCTCTCTAAGGTCTTTGATATGGTCAACCACCAACTATTTATCCATACCCTAAAGAAACTGTCACTAAACAACTGTGCAATTAAATGGTTCCAATGTTATCTGTCGGAAAGACAACAAGCAGTTTTATGGCAGAATACTCTATCCACTCATCTACCCATTACACTAGGAGTTCTCCAAGGCTCCATACTAGGACCACTTCTCTTCTCAGTCTTTATCAATGACCTACCCACCATCACTCCCAAGGCCACCTGCATCCAATATGCGGATGACTCTACTTTAATCTGTGCAGCCTCCTCTTCAACTGAGCTTATGACCCTAACCCGGAATTCTTTCAGTGATGTAGAAAATGGTTCGCAAACTGTCAGCTTATTTTAAACCACAACAAAATTAAGCTGCTAATCTTTTCCCCACCTGTAAATCCTCTTCACCATTTTTTACTCTAAGTTCCAACAGTGGCACAATTATATCCCCAGATACTCACACAAAACTCCTAGGGGTCATGGTCGACAATACCCTAAAATATGATATCATGTCAATCAAACCATCAAAACTGTCAACAAAAAACTGGGCTCCCTCTACAGGATCAAACCTTTCCTCACTCCATTTGCAAGAACAACTATCGCTCGCTCCCACTTACTATCTGCCCTCCTCTATGCCCCCCCCTTTTCACTAACTTGAATAAAACCACTCTTACCAAACTTGCCAGCTGTTACAATCATATTGCTAGATTTGCTACAGGTACAACCTGTAGGACCCACCATTGTATCAACTTAACTCAACTAGGATGGCTTGAATGGCCTAGTCTTCTCCAATGCAACCAACTTATAACAGCGCACAAAGTTCTAAACCACCCTGAAAAGACACCAGCACTAAACAAGATAATTAATCCATACAGCAACCTGAGGTCACTGCGGTCTGCTAACAAACTGCTGATTCAAACAACTAAAAACATAAATATAGCTGGGAACTCTCTATTTGCCAACTCTGTAGGCAAAACTTGGAACTTGCTACCTGCTGAACTTACTTTCCAACCCCCCCCCCTTAACCCAGTTCAAAAAAGCCTCAAACTACACTTCCAAATGCACTGGCAATGTCCCTGTTCAACCCTGACTAACTCCCACCCGCTGGTCTTGGAAACTTTGCCTAACCAAATCGGTCATTGATTCTAAAAATGTATCTGACCTCCTTAAGGGACTAAGCCCTTATCTGCGTGAGTCAATGTGTGAAACTTAGATGCTTTATCTAATTGTGTCTACAATGTTCTATAAATGTTTGTAACCTTACTGAAGACTGTATACTACATTAATTTATAAAAGTTTCTAATGTAATGTAATCTACTAACTTGGAGCTTTTCTCCCCGGGCGTCTGCTGAAAATGGACATATATCCAGTCGGACGTTCCTGGTAAACAAATGTATAAAAAAATAATAAATAAATAAATACATTTGTTTCTAATGGTCACAGTGTGGTCAAATATGTAGTCATTTTAGTTGTAATTTTCAGTTCTATATCCTTGGAAATAATAATGCTCACTTATTATTTTCCCTCTAGTGACATGCTTAATAGTCAGTTGTTCTGAGGTGAAGCAAGCAGGAATCAGAACCTCAAGGAAAGATAATTAATTTTCATTGTTGGTCTGGCACTGTTGTTTATACTATTTGATGTAGCAAAATGTAGGATTCATCTTTGAAACTGCTTGTACTCCCATTGTTGCATACTTCTTCTATAAAAGCTTTGATGAACAGCGTTCCTTAGACCACACTGAATGAATGATAATATATTGAACAAGAAATTTTTGAATGAAGCCATTGCACCTGAATTGCATTGAGATATATGATTTTCCTTCTCTGCATGTTTGGTTACATTTGATACATTACAATGTATATATATATATATATATATATATATATATATATATATATATATATGTAGGTTTACCATTGGAAGGTCGAACGTGACAATATCGAATGATGGTATCATCGACCCCTTTCCGTGAAACTGACAATGTCAAATTCCAACATTGTCGAAATACAAATCGCTGTAAACCTTGGAATGGGTTTTAACATGGTTCAAGATGAGGAGCGACATTTGTATTTTGACAATGTCAGGTTCAACATTGTCACCATTCGACTTCCTGACATCGACTAAATATATATATATATATATATATATATATATATATATATATATATATAGACAGATAAAAACTCCTTGTCACAATTATCAATAGCTCAATAGCTGCCTTCACATCAAATGTGATTTGCAGTGTTCGACTAAGACATTCTTGCAACAAGGAGGCCAAGGAGTCATAGCACTTGAAGTGTTAAATCCCTAGTGATAATGATATGATACCATCATAATTTTCATCATTGCTAACTCAGCTGGCTTAGGCATCTGGTTTATGAGAAAAAAGTGCAGCCTACCTTTTGCTAATATTATCAGATTTTTTTCCATCTTTGCCATTTTCTTTAACTGGAATTAACTCCATAATGGGTATGAGCTGGTAATATACATCTGTTGCAAGTTCTTTTAAGATACCTAGCCAGATTTGCACACAGTAGCACACTATTCTGGATTCAATAAGCGGCTCTACATGGTAACTAGAGCCACGCACATCTGCACAAACAAGGTGAACACTGTAGCATACAAATTACAGCATAAGCAGCTGAATTGTATACTAATCAACCAATCCAAGATGGAGGAGCTATTCAACAAGCTATAAAGGAGCTGTGTACACTCAGTGCTGGTTTTCCCTGTGAATTCCAAAACCTATTAGAATACAGCCACTGAAAGGAGTCTACACAGAAACAATGTTAGGGCTGCTGTTGCTTTAACTCATGTATATGTGCAACAGGCTGAAGTCTATGCTGCTGCTAATAGACCAAGGCCAAGAAGAAGAAGAGTTTTCAAATCCCAGGTAACTTATCACAATCTTTATGATGTGGAAACTATAGAGTTCTACAGGGTGGTCAGAGACACACTACAGGAACTCTGCAACCTCTGTCTTCCTCAACTCAGAGCCAGGGCATAACAAGTGGAACCCATCCCGGTCGAGACAAATGTATGTGTAGCACTTAGAGTATTAGCTACAGGAACCTTTCAGAAACCAGCAGAGGACATGCTGGGGGTATCACAGGCATCAGCATCCAGGATCCTCCATCAATTCCTGAATGCTATGCTCCATCATGCTAGTGACCATGTATATTTTCCCTGTACCATAGGGCCAGAAATATGCATGAGGTCTACTCTGTAGAACACTACCCTGAAGTACTGGGTACTATAGATTGCACACATGTAGAAATTAAGACACCAATTTGGGAACAGAGAAGGATCAACATTAATAGAAAGAGCTTCCACTCTATTAACTGCCAAGTCATGTGTAATGCCCTGGGAATCATCTTGAATCTGTGTGCTGGCAGCCCAGGCAGTTACCATGACTCATATATCTGGCACACCTCCCAGCTGTATCAGATGCTCACTAGGAGGGATATCCCACAGGGCCATTTACTGGGGGATGCAGGTTATGCACTTGAACCATGTCTGATGACACCAATCAGAAATGCACACACACCTTCTGAAGAATGCCATAATGATGCACACACTCAAACCAGAAATATCACAGAGTGTGTGTTTGGGCTGCTGAGGTTGTGGTTCCAGTGCCTAGATACATCTGGAGGAGCTCTGCAGTACAATCCATGTACATGTACTGAAATATTTACAGGATGTGCCATGCTACACAACATCATCCTGAGAAAACAGCTTCTGCAGGATCAACAAGGGGAAGGGGCACCCATCCGACCACCAATGGCAAAGTCACCACAACCACATACAGGTGAGGAGTCAGAGGGTAAGCAGCAGCTGCTGTGGGTGTAGACAGATGTAGGCATGCTCAATATGCCCCTGCATTGGCTAAGAGAAAATG
Source organism: Protopterus annectens (assembly GCF_019279795.1). Classification (NCBI taxonomy): domain Eukaryota; kingdom Metazoa; phylum Chordata; order Ceratodontiformes; family Protopteridae; genus Protopterus; species Protopterus annectens. The sequence continues at coordinate 440,618,472 of NC_056729.1, read as the reverse complement.
CATAGCACACTCACTTACCACATAAGGGCCTAAAATCTTCCTCCTATGCCCATACATATTGTAACATTGATGCCTGGCAACTCTCACAACACTTACCTACCCATGTACTGGCTGTGTACTCTTTACAATGGACAGAGTCAGCCCTGAACTAAGACTGTTGCAACTGCTGGATTTACAAGGTAAGCGTTGAACCTGGATTGTATTGTGTAATAATATGAATGACTGGCAGATCCTTGCATGTTGTTACTTGGTAGGGTAAGCAAGTAAAAGGTGGGAGATTTTTACAGAAATGAACTTAACATGTAACAGCAGAGACTTATTTGATTTATATGTTCCCATTATTAAGTAGTAGGGCTCAGGCATCAAAGATTCACACAGTCATACCTCTCAAAGGTAGTGATGGTCACTGCATGCCCTCTGTATAACACCATATGATTGTACTGGAAACCCATTAAAAAGAGAAGTTAGAAAGTAATGATATACATTTCAGTTTCAGTTTTCACAACCCCAACAAGATCGTTAACAATAAAGATGGAAAATGTTGATGCTATCAACTGTCTAACATACTAAGACCAATATAAGTCAAAGGTACAACTGCCAATTCAACATCACAAATGCAGATATACTAAGCACTGAGTCATCTATGCACCCTGAGTGTCAGACACAAAGCTTATGTATCCCTGAATCCAAAAGATATAAAACGGGGATATGGCACAGTTATCATCACTTGTAGAGAAAGTTGTGTGTGTGTGTGTGTGTGTGTGTGTGTGTGTGTGTGTGTGTGTGGGGGGGGGGCAGGAAGCCTAGGCTGGCTGCTGATACAAAAGGTCGATGAGTGTGTGTGAGTAAGAAAGAGAAGCAGGCAGACATTTGGATAAAGTAACAAAGGATGAGCCCTGTAACTGTTGTATGTGTGTGTGTGTGTCTGTGTGGGTCCTCCAGGTGAAATTGGTGTGCATGTGTCTGCATGAATGCAGCCAAGCTCTGTGCTAGCTTTATATCTTGGTATGTCAGACAGGTGTGAGCCATGCATGGTAGAGGTGGCAGTTCATTGTTGTCATACCCGACCACGAGAACTGGCTGTGCCAAGAGATGCAGTGGCACTTCCATGCCCATGGTCAGATGCACTGCTGCTACCTGAACATGACTGATGTCAACTGGATGAGCTCCCCTCATGAGGACACTCAGAACCATGACCCCATGGTCTCCCATGTCTGGGTGTGGACAGCCCATCCACTGATAGAGCAGTGGAAGTACTGCCACTATGGGTGCGTGATTGGGCACAACCACATTGGCTAACAGCAGATGATGTGGCTGACCTATGCCTATGAGGATGCCATCCCTCTCCCAGCAAATGTTCCATCACAAACACTGCCTGTTCCAATGTGCCACTCATCTGAGTCATTGAATCGAAAATGCTGTGGAGGCAGTCACGCATGTCAGCTCGTGTCACATCTCCAACCCTAAGCATTTCTCTGGAGCACCTATTGGAACATGTCTGTGCCTCCATGATGGCCCTAAACGTACACTGAGTGGCATGAGAAGAGAAACCTGGATCAGGTGAGGGAATGGACTGCAGGCCTCCTCCGAGCATCCCTAACAACCATTCTATGTGGCACCTCACCCACACTTTGGCTACGGCCAAAGTCAACAGGCACTGAAGCCACAGTAACCAAATTTCCCCTGATCAATTGGATCACCCTCCACATGTCCAATATCTGGGGGATCACTGGACTGTGTCCAATGGAATTTCAGGGGATGGCTGTATGTGTATGTCAACCTCAGTGTCAGATTCAACCTCTGCACCTACCAACTATGCCTCTGTTTGGCCACCATCATCATCAGAGTCTGCTAATAATCTGACATCAGATTTTAGAAGTCCCACAATTCCACTGTCAGGATAATCTGGGATAATAAGCAAAAAGAGAATAAAAATAAAAATAGAATGTTCCAGAACCATGAGTAAAATCAGTTTAATCTGCAAGTAAAACCTTCAAAGTAAAAACTGCTTCATTGGGCATAAAATACAGAATTAAAACTTCTCTAAAAAGTTCCTTTAAATACATTGATAAGAATAAGGTGATTGGTTAAACAATTAAGATAATTATCCTAGCAGTTAGGCTTTTAAGGACCTAGCAACTCATTTTTTTTCTCCAGATACTTAAAATGCAAGATACAAAATGCACAAGATTACACAAGTAAAACATTACTGTATTAATGTTATAGTAACTATATTATCCAACATATATATACACACACAACAGCAATATATATACTTTTCTTTGTTGAAATTTCATTATTTCAAAAAAGAAAAGTAGAGGACCACTTACGCGAAAGTGCACTTAAACAAAAGTGCACTTTTGTAAATGCCAACAAAAATAAAAATCACGTAATGAAAACTTGCCGCACACTTTGCCATGAACTGCACCAACTGTATTAAAGCCAGTATATGTTAAAACGTAAAAAATTGGTGTCAGCTCCCAAAGAACTATAAATTCAAAAGCTATAAGTCAGAGCAAGTCAAATACCTTTGTAATAATCAGTCCCGGTCTATTCAGACCAAAAGGTGTTATCTGTGGATCCAATAAAAGAGTTTTTATTCATTATTACTTGCTGTTGTTGGAGTTTACGTACTATCTGGCTGCAGAGTCGTTTTTACTACACGATTACCAAGTTTGTTTGTTTGCTGGTTTCTGATCTGAATAGACCTGGACTGATTACTTAATACCAGCATTTTGGTTTGTTCATTACTTGGTTAAACTTTCCGTTGATTGTGGTCTGAACAGACCGGGACTACTGCTGACAATGGATCTTTGGTTGATTTCTGTCATCCGTTCTCTGCAATTTTTTAAACAGGAACATACATTGCACCTTTTGGTCTGAATAGATCGGGACTGATTATTACAAAGGTATTTGACTTGCTCTGACTTATAGCTTTTGAATTTATAGTTCTTTGGGAGCTGACACCAATTTTTTACGTTTTAGCACTTTTGTAAATATCGATTCAATGAACCACTAAGAAACACTGCGGCGCCAAAGCACACTACAGTGGGGAAAAGGGAATTTACCTGTTTCCTCACTGTAGTGCGATCTTGGAGTTAGTATATTTAAGTAGCAGGGGTGCAAGGGGGCTTGCACCCCCCTGCAAAACACTGTTTTTTGTGTTTTTTATCGGTTCGTTGAACCAATATTCATGAAAGTGCACTTTTGTTTAAGTGCACTTTCGCGTAAGTGGTCCTCTACTTTTCTTTTTCAAAATAATGATCTATTTTTCTATGTCAAAATTTCATTCAAAACAGTGTTTTTCAGGTGGGCAAGCCCCCCTGCTCCCCCCACACCCCTGCTACTTAAATATACTAACTCCGAGATCGCACTACAGTGGGGAAACAGGTAAATTCCCTTTTCCCACTGTAGTGTGCTTCGGCACCGCAGTGTCTCTTAGCAGTTCATTGAACCATTATTCGCGAAAGTGCACTTTAGTTTAAGTGCACTTTTACGTAAGTGGTCCTCTGTTATTCTTTTTTGAAATAATGAAATTTCGACAAAGAAAAGTAGACCTGTATATATATATATATATATATATATATATATATATATATATATATATATATATATATATATATGTGGTTGTGGGTGGTTTGTGCGATGTCTCTTGAGCGAAAGTACAATGGCAAAACTTTAGAATGTTGCTTCACAGAAATTCAAATGACTACAGTACGAATGCACTGTAGCATTCAAATGAATAACATCTTTTTGATATCAGCATTCCATGTATTCTTTTTCGACATTGTTGCAAACACGTTTTGACATTTGGTCATATCGGTTGATGGAATGCACAATTGCATAATAAAGTAAACTATATATATATATATATATATATATATATATATATATATATATACAGACACACACACGCACACACACACACATATATGCTATTTAATCTTGTTTCGTAGATCTATAAGTTCTGGTGTTAGTGTTTACTAAAAAACAAAAAAGTTTTGAAACTAACACAGCTGAAGGTAAAACAAAAAACTTTAATGCACACAAAAGAGAGCGCTAACTCTCTTTTGTGTGCATTAAAGTTTTTTGTTTTACCTTCAGCTGTGTTAGTTTTGGTACCTTTTTGTTTTTTAGTAGTTTCTTGTCATTGTATCATTCTATTGCTTCATTTAGTCCTGGGTGGGACTGTGATTTATAATACAGGATTCACTTATTTTCATGCCGTTCTGTTATATTTTTCTTATTACCTTTCTAGACGGGTATCAGTAAGAGTGAAAGGGAAGGTCTACAAGAGTGTAGTGAGACCAGCTATGTTATATGGGTTGGAGACAGTGGCATTGACAAAAAGGCAGGAGTCAGAGCTGGATGTGGCAGAGTTAAAGATGTTAAGATTTGCAATCGGTGTGACTAGGATGGATAGGATTAGGAATCAGTATATTAGAGGGTCAGCTCATGTTGGACAGTTTGGAGACAAAGCAAGAGAGATGAGATTGCGTTGGTTTGGACATGTGCTGAAGAGGGATGATGGGTATATTGGGAAAAAGATGCTAAGGATGGAGCTGCCAGGTAAGAGGAATAGAGGAAGGCCTAAGATAAGGTTTATGGACGTGGTGAGAGAGGACATGCAGGCGGTTGGTGTGACAGAGCAAGATGCAGAGGATAGGAAGAAATGGAAAGAGATGATCCGCTGTGGCGACCCCTAACGGGAAAAGCCGAAAGAGAATGATGATGACCTTTCTAAGATATGTAGGATCTGTTTGCAAAAGTAAAACTTGAAACTGAGTATTATCAGTACTAGTTATATGTTTATATGGAGAATTGGTTTCTACTCTCCTTCTAATTTGTGATAAACGGCTACAAATTCTGTCCTTAAATCTTTGGTCTTCCCTATGTAAAAGGCAAAACATTTAGCACACTTAGCTATATATATATATATATATATATATATATATATATATATATATAATTTTTGGTGTTGCGGTTCCCTTAAGCTTGTAAATTAAATATTGATTTTTTAAGTGGGTGTATGAAAGTTTTTTCTGTGTATATGTACTGGCAAAAGCTGCATGCATTGGACTTATAAGTGCCCTTTTTACTTCTTGCCAGTTCTGTACTCTTTTTTTTCCACATAACAAAGTTTGTCCTTTTAGAAGGTTACTAGGCTATTGGCCCTGAGGCCCTTATAAGCCTAACCAAGAATTTAGCCCATGTTCAGACAAGTCAGCATCCGATGCTCCTGACCAGCAGGGTGCCCCCACCCAGCAGAGACAGTATTCTGAATTTTGGTACCAATAAAAACATGTCAACGAATGATTAATCCAGAATGGGCCTCTAGGAGCCCTCCTTTCTTGGGACTAGACAGCCTCCAGAATACAATCCTTTACTGGAGGAAAGAATTACCTCTATAGCCCCCAAATAATACAATGTCATACATTTCTTATAGCTAAAAGCTGGATGTCTTTGACTAATATCCACAGGTTCAGGAACTTGAGGTATTATTGGCCAGGACTTCCTGAGAATGTTCTTAATGCTAGCTGTATTTTGATTGTAAATAAATACATATCTACATCCTGTACTGTTTACTACACTATTTGTTTTCCTTTGATCACATATAGTATCTGAAAAAATAGGTGGATATATAGTATGTCTGCTCTCTAAAACCTTGATTTTATTATATTGTATATCATACTTATGATAGCCCCTGTGACTGAAATCTATTGCCATCTGTTCTAGTTGCTCCTCCATGATCATGTTGTTTACATTCAGTCTACTGACCCTAACCATCTGATATCTGACAATATTTTTAAACATTAAATTAGGGTGCATACTGTTTCTAGCTAGATACTTGCACTTCTTAACCTCCTTTCTGTATAATGTGGTATCCAGTTTACCTTTTACATCTTTTCTTAGTGTAACATCTGGAAAAATCAATTTGCCTATTTTGTATATTTTTCTTAAACTTGGAAGCTTGTAGTGGTATGCAGTATGCAATAAATTCATTAAGTATTTGTAGTTAACCATCCCATAAAAGTAAAAGGTCATCCAAAAATCTTTTGTAAAAAAACACATTTTTATAATAGATGTTATTCTGCTCAGACAATATAATGTTTGCTTCCCATGAATTCATAAAAGTATTGGCATATGAATTCACTACCGGTGTACCCATGGCTACTATGACCGCCTGTTTATAATAATGCTCTTGAAATAAAAAGACATTATTCTCTAGTACTATTTTTTAGCATATCACATATTAAAGTAACATTAATGTTTTGAAGACTTGGTTGATGTAAAACATAACTTTTCATCATTTCTATGCCTTTATCATTTGGAATGCATGTAAACAGTGAGTCAACGTCAAAGAGTTACGATATAGCATGTAATCATAATGTTATTTTTGTTCCAGTTATATGTGTTGCAAAAAATAGAGGTATCCATAAGTATAGTAGAGGATGTATTTATGACTAGCTTAAGCTGACTCTTCAGATACTTAGAAATAGGTTCTGTCGCTCATCTCTCTCTCTCTCTCTCTCTAACATAGATGACAATCAGGCAGGGTATTTTGTTTAGATGCTTTAATAGACAGAAACACATCAGGATGGATAGCAGCATCATAAAATACAAACTGGCGAACAGACCGACTTTACATAGACACATGCTTACATCTCTATAGCTAACTACAAAATGGCAGTCAGACTTGCATGTGCTCAGTATTTATACATTTGTGCAAGTCCTTGGATAGCTTCTTAAAAGTACATACACAAATATTGATCTATATCCTCCCTCTTAAAAAGACTGCCATTTGTGAAAACAATATCAGAGTTATACATGTATTACCATATACATTATAAATAAAACACAATGTTCATGTCCAAGTTGCTTCATATCTCTTACAGGGTTTAGAGACGTGACTATGATCTGACCATATTTCATAACATAACAATCCGGACCAAATTTAGCAACAGGGACAGTCTTTGGTGCACAAGTCAAATCAGGAACTTCTGGATTTGTCACAGGAATAGGAATGTCCTCTGGAACTTCCTTAGGAATTGGTACACTGGATAACTCACTCTGACATAAACAGTCTTTCTCACAGGCTATGTGCTGTGGTATAGGCTCAGACACTGGTCTCAAATGCTTCAGATTCCACCTAAAGACTGCTCCTTGTGATTTCACAGTGTATGATCTCAGCTTTGGGCAAATATTCTTCACAACACCAATCTGATCATAACCTTTGGACATTTGCATCCTTACCACTTCTCCTTCTTGCAATGGATTGAGCAGTTTGCTGATCTTCTTGTAGTAGGACTTCTGGGTTAGGCATTTTTTCAACAGATTGGCTTTCACTGACCTGTTGTACTTGACTCATGAAACCAACAATTGACTACTGATTGATAATGTGGTTCTGGTTTGTCTCGACTGAAGTCTCTGCTCAGGTGAACCAAGATGTTTATCACGAGGAACATTTCCGAGATTCAAGAGATTCAGGAAAGCATCACTATTATCTTGTTTTGACTTCTCTAAACTGTTTTGCACTTTGAACTGCAAGTTCTGCCAAACCATTTGACTATGGGTACTGAGGACTACTTGTGACGAGTAAAATCCCATACTTCATCAAATCTTTTGAACTGTTGGCTTGTAAACTGCGTGGCATTGTCAGAAATAACTTTGTACAGAGTACCATGCACTGCAAAATGATGCTTCATCTTAGTAATGACACTGCTGGATGCTAGGTTAGCAAGTAGGACAATCTCGAACCAATTGGAGTAAGAGTCTACTAAGACCAAATAATGTTGACCATTTCACTCGAAAATGTCGGTGGCTACTATCGACCAAGGTAGTTCAGGAATCTGGTTTAGCTGAAGTGGTTCCTTCTGTTGATGTGGCTTTGACTATTACATAAAGAACAAGATGAAAGTGCTCTCTCAATGTCTTGTGACATAGGAGGCCAAAATACTAGTCCTCTCACCCTTCTTTTGGTAGAGTTGGTTCCTGGGTGACCACAATGCAACATAGTAATGTACTCTGGTTGCAAGGACTTTGGAATAATTTCTCTTGGACCTTTCATAATGATACCTTTTTTAGACAAAATCTCATCTCTGTATGGAAAATAAGGTTGCACTTCTTGAGGTAAACTATATTGCTCTGATGGCCATCATCATCATCATCAGCCTCCTTTTTCCCATTTTTTTTCTACATAGGGTCGGGGTATCGTGTTAACTGTCGCCAACTCTCTCGATTCAATACCACATTCCTGCCTTCTTCAAAACTCATGCCTGACTGTTACAGATCTTCTTTCACACAATGCATCCACCTCTTTGCTGGATGTCCTTGCTTCCTCTTACTTTCTTTCTGCTTGTCCCAGATCTTCCTTACCAGATCTGTGCTTACTTTCATCCCATGTGCCTTCAGTTTTGCAGTCCCTTCTCCTATACTTTGCTGAAGGCTCTGATGACCATCCTTGATTGATAAAGTGGTTGAGCCTTTGTAAAACTGGATCTGTGGCTGAGTGATCTCTCAACTCATCAAGATGTGTGGAAGAAATATTTCTCACTTCCATGACTTCAAAATCAAGGTTCTCATTCTCATGCTGTTCTGTGGTGTTTCTGGGTGCTCTGGATAATGTATCAGCAAGATAAAGAAGTTTGCCTTTCTTGTAGACAAGATTGAAATTATACTTTTCCAGTCTCAGCATCATATGTTACAGTTGGGCTGCAGCTGAATGCATAGGCTTTCTCAAGATAGTAACTAGAGGTTGGTAGTCTGTTTTGATCTGAATAGGTCTACCATAAACATAATCATGGAACTTGGAACATGCAAACACAATTGTCAAAAGCTCTTTCTTGATCTGGTTAAACTGCATCTCAGTTTGGGTAAGTGTTCTCGATACATAGGCAACAGGTTATTCCTCTTGTAGAATGACTGCACCAAGACCAAATTTCAAAGCATCACATGAAAGAGTAACTGGTTTGTAAACATCATGGTATCTGAGAGTTGGTGGACCAGCCATTCTCTGTTTCAGGACATCAAATCCTCTTTGGTGTTACTCTAACCAAGGCCATGACACATCTTTACATGTCACTTCTATGAGTGGTACTAATATTTGGCTCAAGTCTGGAATGAACTTGCCTAAGTAGTTAACCATGCCAAAAAATGCTGCATGGGTTGAACATCATCTGCAGCTGTCATCTTGAGAATGGCTGTTTGCTTTGAAGGGCCTGGTTGTAGGCCTGTACTGGTAAATAAATGATCAACCTGAATTTGGATTTCTGTGGATTGAGCTTAACATTCAGTTGATGTGCCCTTTCTAAAACCTTTCTGAGGTTTCTGTCATGGTCTGCATTACCATGACCTCCTACTAGTATGTCATCTGCTATAATAGCACAAGGATACCCAGAAAAAAATGTGCTCTATTGCACAGTGAAAGACTTCTCTTGTAGAATGTATCCCAAATGGCATTCTCACAAATCTGTACCTGCCAAATGGAGTACTGAATGTAGTGAGCAATGATGATTTTTTTGTCAAGATGAATTTGCCCAAATTAACTCTTTTCATCTAAGATAGAAAAAACAATGGCATTTGGCATCAAGGCTGTAACTTCTTTGACTGAGCGTATTGGATGATGAGGTCTTTTTAGTGCTTTGTCCAAATTTCACAGATTAATACATATTCTGATACCATCTGAGATTTTCTTATAAGCTACCACCATGGAAGACACCCACTCAGTTGGATTTACAACTGGACAAATCACACCTTGTCACACCATTTTATCTAGCTTGGCTTTGACTCTGTCCTGCATGGCTATTGGAACTTTTTGTTAAGGCCTGATAACTGGACTGACCTCTGGGTCTAACTTCATGGAGTACACAACTGGAAGCTTGCCTAATTTGTCTTCAAAAAGATGCGCATAGGTAATAAAAATGTACTGGGTGAAATTAGAATAGTGGTCTTTTAAGCTAATTTGATGGTCTTCCTTATTAAATGAAAGCAGTCCCATTTTCAAACTGTCTCTGAGCCTTGACTGGACATGCCTCTTGACAACATAAAATAACTTCTCCCAGCAGAGTAAGATGAAAGCACTACTAAGCCTTTGGTTTGAATTTCTTCACTTCCATAAACAACAAGCTTTGCACACCTTGCCAAATCAAACCTTTCGCCATGACACACTCTCACAAATGTTTCTGCTGACATAACATTGCATTTGGAAGCTGGGTCAACTTTGAGCTCTATGGGTTTGCCATTTTTATCTGAACAGTGCAAAATACTTCATTCTTTGCCCTTAAATCTACTGCATTAACTGTTTAATGAAGCATTGACGCATAATCAACATAAAGAGTAGGGTTGCAGCTATCTAACTGATCAACTCATTTCTTAAAATGTTCTCTCTTGGTAAAAGAGTGTGGGCCTTTTGATTTACAAAACATTTTGAATTGATTCCACTTATTGCATTTGTGGCATTGCTGACCAAAAGCTAAACATTTCTCCCTTTTAGATTTATGACTTCCACCACAATTATGACAGTTGGCAATGAAACTGGGTTGGGGCCCATGCTTTGAGTTTGCCGACTCACTCTTATGCTTCACTGAGACTGTGCAAACTCTGGATTTTGCTGGAAAGCTCAGGGATTTACCAGTGAGTGCTGCAGGAGCTACAGTTGCTGCCATGTGCTTGGGCTTGTTTCTTTTAACTACATGCTGTGCATACTATCAACATGAGCTTTGTCACTGTGCCTTCTAGAGCTGTTCTCATTTGTTAGCATATTGTGTGCTTTTCTGTGAGCTCGTATATCTGACAAATCTCAATGACCTTATTCAAAGTTAAATCATTGTCACAAAGCAAAATCTTTCTCACAGCATCATCTTTTATACCGCATGTCTGTCCTTTATCAACTCATTCCTTAAATCACCAAATCTGCACGTTTTAATCTTGTTTCTCAAGTCAGATATATATGCTGCAAATGTTCCACCACACGTTTGATCCCTTGTGTAAAATAAGTGCCTTTCCATTATAACATTTGTTTGGAGGTAACCTCCTTACACTACTATTGCAAATACACATCTCTCATCTCTCTCCCTCAGACTTGATGTACAGCAACAGCAAATGATACTACGATTCTTTTTTCTTCTTGCTCTGTTGATAAAATTGTACTGATATCGTACTTCTATTGTAAAACATTTTCTTTGAATCCTTTTTGTTAATTGCTTATGTTTAACTTTTATTGTAATGTTTGTGGAGCTTTTCTCCCCAGGCCTCCATTGAAAAAGGGCTATTCAGCTCAGTTGGACTATCCCGGTCAAGAAATGTAAAATAAATAAATAAATAAATAATTTCTCTAAATTTACATTTTAAGTACTCAAGGACCTCCCTTGACTCAGCCTGTACAACAATATGATGGTTTTCCCCCCTCTCCTATATAGATATCAGGTGCATGCACAAATGAAAGTTCCCTTTCTATGGCTTCTGACACAGCTAAATTAAGCAGAAGAAATATCTCTGTACAATCATCTTTATAAGAAAATGCAGCCTGTATGAAAATGTCATATTCTTGCTCAAACACTCTCCAGTTCTCTGCAATATTACTGTCAAACACAAGTACACTGGGCTTTTGAAATCCATCTGCCATGTCCACAGACTAGGTACAAACACACTGAAAATATGGCCCTTGTAATTATGTATGAACAAACTGTTCTGTGAGCTAGTAATAACATTCAAATGCATACTAAACTCTTTGAAATACTGTACTTTGTGAAATATGCTTTGTAATGGCTGTATTCTGTGAAATAACTTTACTGTAACATTACACAAACATGCAAACACTTTATACACTTCTGATAACTCAGATATTTTTGCTTAATACAAAAAATACATGATCTGCAAAAATGCGGTTGTTTCCCCTTATTTTATTCATTTTATGCAATGCAGACTTTATTTCAAGCATTTTCTGTAGTAATTTGAATATTTTTATTAATATCGTGCATATCGGTTTAAGCGAATATCATTTAGAACATTCTGTATGCCTCGTTTCATATTTTACTTAGAAGAAATAGTGCTGAGCAAGTTTTAATATCTGAAATTTGTTTCTGACCTGTTTTGTGACATAAGCTCATTATAGGGATGATTCACTCCTTTGTATTCCACCAATTTCAAGCAAGTGCCTTAAGTCGTTTTAGCCATGCCGCCTCTAACACCATGCCCTTTAGACATGCTGCTTCTAACACCATGTTGTTCATCTCTCTCTATAACACAGATGACAAGCAGGTGGGGATATTTCATCCAGATGCTTTAATACATAGAAATACATCAGAATGGACAGCAGCATCATAAAATACAAACGAACTGGCTAACAGACAGACCTTACATACATATATGCTTACATCTCAATAGCTAACTACAAAATGGCAGTCAGACTTGCACATGCTCAGTATTTATACACTTGAGCAAGCCCTTGGATATTTTCTTAATGGCACATGCACATATATTGATCTACAGGTTCCAGAACCCAACCTCTGGCAGATATTATGGGGCAGTGAGGAGGGTTAGTCTTACATTTATGCACTTTAGGGATACCATAAATAACAGGAATAATAACATTTTCTGCATATAAATAGTCAAGCAGCTCTCTTGTAACACATCCTTGGTGATACATATATAAAATCTGTGCATATACAAATTTACCAATATTATCAACTTCATCTTTACTAATACATGCATACTCAGATGTTTCCAACATTTCTAGCATACTTCTCTCATACTTTATTTTATCTAATATGACAACACCTCCTCCCTCATCTGCAGGTTTTATAACAATGGAGTCATTGCAATATGATGATTGAATAGCATCATATTCTTCTCTCTTTAAGTTGTAAAAACCTTTCTCACTGCTGTTGTTAATGTAAAGTTCATAGATTTCTTTTTCTACCACTTTTCCAAGACTGTAACAATGTGATTCAGAACTGGCTTATAGGTACTGCTTCTACTATGTTCATTCACTTTAGCATCAGGTTTATTAATTTCCTTAACGGCTACTTTCAAGTTCAGCTTTCTTACAAATAGTTTAAATTCTGTCAAGGTTTGTGATGTATCTATGTTATTTGCAGGTACAAAAGTTAGTCCTCTATTTAAAACTTTGTTTGTATTCATTTAGATGATAATCTGATAAGTTGAAAACTATGTTGACTGAAGTATTTACAGTACTTCTTTGCTGTTACTCTTCTATCTTTTCTTTCCCATTGACTTAGATTCCTTTTGTGTTTTGGTGGAATGGGAAAGGGATCCTGTTGATTGTATAAACATTGTGCTGAAAAACAGGAGTATCCATTGGTTCCAATGCATTGATTATGTTGGCATCAACAATGGTTTCTGGTTCGGATGATAAAGGAGGAAGTGTATCCATTGCTCATTTCAATTATTGGTTAGCAGATGCAACAGTGTCTTTTGATAATCTAATCATAGCAGATCGTTGAACAGGTGTATTTAAAATCTTTTTCACATGTGTGTTACAAGACTCTCTATTGCCCTTAAGTTTTTCAGCTGTAGTCTGTACATTGGGACTTCTGTTCATTGAAGCCTTCTGATTGGTTTGTTGTAAACTCATGACATTATGATTCACCATTTGTTTTACATTGGGCCAGAAAAAAAGACTGAATGAAGCAGACACTATAACCAGAACTTATTTCTGTATAAAGATTGAATAGCATCATATTCTTCTCTCTGTAAGTTGTAAAAACCTTTATTACTGTGTTGTTAATGTAAAGTTCATACATTTCTTTTTCTGCCAATGTTTCAAAGACTGAAACAATGTGATTCAGAAATGCATATAAGTACTACTTCTACTATGTACATTCATCTTAGCATCAGGTTTATTCATTTCCTTAAAGGCTACTTTCAAGTTCAGTTTTCTTACAAATAGTTTAAATTCTGTCAAGGTTCATGATATATCTATGTTATTTGCAGCAGATACAAAAGTTAGTCCTTTATTTAAAAGTTTTAGTTTTTATTTGTTTAGCTGATAATCTGATAAGTTGAAAACTATGTTGACTAAATTGCAGCATATGCAGTATATAGTTGAAAAATGCAAGCATACCTCAAGTTCGGTAATCTTCTGTGCACATATATTCCAAAGTAATAGCCTATTTTCTGTGTTCTCCACATAAACAAGTCTCCTCACCTTCAGGTGCCTAGCTACATGATAGCATTCTTACGGTGTAGATTCAGGGCTGTCAGCATGGTGAAGATGTAAATGGCGTGTGAAGTTATTAGAACTGCTGCATCGCAAATACTTCGCTCCACGTAGAAGATGTCAAGATAGTGCAGTTCTCCCTCCGTGTTTGTTGCTAATGGATTGCAACTGTGAAAGATTACTTGTAGGGGGAATGAAAACACAACATCACTGCAGACTTCCCTACCTTCTGTGTTCAGGTTAGACTTACAAAGTGTATAGAAGTCATTTAATCAAGTCTGGAAATTTAAGTAGCACACATCTCACAGGTTTTCTGTTCATTAACATCCAACCTCTCCTTCCTTTGTTGACGACTGTATTATTGCCATGTAATATTCTCACACATTTTAAGGACAAGGATATATAATGCCTTACAGACTGCATGTCTCAGATTACTGTTCAGATAAGACAAAAATATGCAACAAACACAGAGAGGTAAGACAGAGCTGCATTTTTGCAAGCAATATTCATAAATGGTTGTGTGATCACTCAGTTCACCACATCCAAAATGAATACATGTACATACAGCTGTTATATGGCTTGTTAGTACTTTGTATGATGTTGCAGTTGGTTGTATGCAACAAGATTTCATTTCCCTCCTGCAAAGCTGTTTGTATGGCAAAGAGGGATAAGGAACCCTTATTGTGTTCTGAAGGCTTATTAAAGTGAGAATTCAAATCCAGACCTATGTAGAAATAATTCATGTGTACTAACAGACATTTTCTAGTGTTTATTTCAAAGATTTCTTTTCTTCATTTGAACTGCTTTCCCTTTTATTTAAGTTTCAGTTCTCTGCTGCAAAATTGTTTGCATGGCAAAGAGGGATAAGACACCCTTAGTGTGCTCTGAAGGTTCATTGGAGTGAGAGTTCAAATCCAGACCTATGTAGAAATATGCCATGTGTACTAGCAACCATTTTGTAGTGTTAATTTCATAGATTGCTTTTTTCATTTTAAATACTTTTCCCTTTTATTTAATTTTTTTATGCCAGTGTTGGTGCGCTGTTTAGCGCAAACAAGGGAAATGGAGAAAAATTGTCAGGTTTGGCTGTGCTTATCTCATATGCTTGATGCTTCTCAGTGTGCAAACTGGACTAGTGGGTCACACAGGAAACAGACAGAACACCTGCACAACACTTGCGGACAGGGCATCTGTAAAAAGGCAAAGGTCAAAAACAATACATTGTTGCAATATTTGCTTTCTTTCATGCCACTTCACTTAGCAGCATTGTGTGGCAGCTAGCAAAGTTCCCCATCACCTGCAGACAGGACTCAGACAGCCAATAATTGAAAATGGAAACAATCAATTAATTCTTTTGGGTGCTGTGCAAACATGTTAAGCAGTGTTTTGCATTGAGTAACACAGAGAACTTTAGCATGAGTGGGAAATTTTGGACTTGTCATGTAACTAGTCCTGTGGCAGTAGGTATACATGTAGGGCTGGAGTACAAATGGTCCTGGGTTCTAGTACAGGGTGTACAACCTATTTTTAATGCTGTCACAATGCAGTTTATACCAATGAACTGAAAAATAGAGAAGTATTATTTTAACATTCTTGTGGCAACAGGCCTAAGTGTAGGACTGCCATACAAATGTTCCTCGGTTTTAATACAGGATATTCCATACATTTTTACTGTTGTTCCACTTCCCATTATATTTGCTCTCATTTGTAACACTTTAGATAGTGGAGCTGATATGAATTATATGTATGAGGGATAAGACACCCTTATTGTGTTTTCAGATGTATGACTGAGGGTATACTGTCTGCTATATTTCTGTGAGTATAATTTTGCTATCTTGACTTGCATGGTCTTCACAATTGCATAACACACATACACAACTGTATCTATATACAAGAACCTTGTCAGGTCACACACATACATGTGTTACACCTCAGACTGTCACCTGTATTTATGAATGATTCCTGACTATGTCTAAGCAGCACTGCTTCTGTGGAAAAAATGGAAAATCAATGCTGTGGAAGAAAATATTTTGTCACTTAGGGTCTATATCATGCAATCAAAACTTCATATAGCTGAGTGTCATTACATCGACACATATTATGCGAACTACAAGAAAGCCAAATGCCTAAATGACGAAATTCATCATATCGAATCTCCATGGTTGGCCAAGGATGGAATTATATTTCCTAATCATCTGTAATGATTAGAAAATGTAATTCTGTACGTGTTAGCCAACCATGGTAGTTCGATAAGATGAATTTCATTGTTTAGTGTTTTGGCTTTCTTACAGATCATGTAATATGTGTCGATGTTATGGCACTCAGTTATATCATGTTTTGACTGCATGATATAGACCCATCACTAATGCGTAGGTTTGAATCCCACACTGTAAAACATCAATTTTATCAGTGTATAAAGGCAAAAATAAATGTGTCAGGTCATGACATTTATGCCTCCAGTGCATACCTGCAAACTTAACTCACTTAACAGTTATCTCCCAATTTCCAATGTATATCTCCAAGCTACATCACCAGACACCCTCAGACTAAGGCTAAGTGTAAGATTAACATTCCACTTTCAAGTAATTATGTCTTCCCTACTTGTCACTGCTGCTCTCTGCTTAAAATCATGCAAATGTGTTTGGCATCATTGCTTGGGTTTGTGCACTACCAGTAAATGCAATAACTGGAATTTACAGGAAAGCAACATTTTCCATTGCTGTAGGAAAGGTGTTAGACATGGCTGAATTTAGTGGGGAAGCTGCCAAGCTTATGGCACAGAAGTGTGGTGTCCAGGAGTCCAGGATATTTATTGGACTCCTGGTAAAGCACCACAACCAAAGTCTTGTGCAGGGGGACTATTCTAGCTCCCAGTACAAGTCTGAAGCATGGAATAGTTTAGCTCAGGCTGTATCCAGTCCTACTGGCATCCCACACACACTGGAGATCAGTGTTGATATCATTTTAATGACCTACATAGGTGCAAAAGGGAAACCCATAACCATTGGATGAATTAATTTGAGACAGTGGACATCCCACAACTGGGTAAGTATGATAATAAGAGAGAATTTGTAATATTTAGAAAGCTAAATGTAGACAACATTGGTATGCATAATGTGCTTCTGTTCTTTTCTGTTCTTTCCCCAGCTAACGCTGCATTGAGTTCAACAGACAGGCTAATGTTGCTCAATTGGAGAGACTGAGGGAAGCAAGTGGTATGTATACAGCACAAGAGAAGTATTATTGTAGCTTTAAAAGTTAAAGATAGATTTAGGTTTTTTAATATGGTTGTAGCAAATTAAACATGCATATCCTAACTGTAACAGCAAATATGCATGTATTAGTCTGTAGCACAAATCAACTTTAAGAGTCACATATATGACTGTAGTCACAGGTGCTGGGTTCAAATACCATGAGTAACAAATATACAGTACTGGATCTCTTTAATAAATATTTACATTAAACTCTATACAAGTGGAATAAATGGCCTTCTGTTAACTGTAATCTGTATAACTGGAACACACGCATATGTGCAATATATGCACATTTCAAAGATTACTTTCAACAATCTGTCATTATAGCGCATATTTGTTAGGGTGTATACTTAAATGTAATACTTCAAATAAAATACTTGTATGCTACTGCTAATGCATTGTAAGTCACATATGATGGTACTAATTTTATCTCTTTTTTATCTCACCCCAACCCTTATCTCTCGTTTCTTATTTTATATTATGTATTGCCAAAATGTCTCCATGTCATCCATCTGTACCAAATCACTAAATGATACACAACACAGTGAGGTAGGCCAGCCAGAGGATGTATTTATAACTAGCTTAAGCTAGCTTGAAGATAAGGCTGGTTAGACTTATGGGTCAATAGTTCCCAAGATCAGTTACTGGATGTGTAGGCATGTTCAACTGTGAAGATAGCTCTAGTTCTGCATGCTACCAGATTGACATGCATTGTATATCACACAACATGTGATATTAATGTATGTACTGTAGCTGATATATTTGTGAACAAGTACTGGAGACTCCAGGGTTGCAGTGCATGAGGGGAGGCAACAAATGGTTGCATTGTAAATATGTGACATATTGTTCAGTTTATTAAGTTTACACATGTAGTTTCATAGCATAAAGAATAAAATGGGCAGTAAGCTGCACTAATACATGCTAAATTTGCCATGGCATACAGCAGGGGCAAACAGCAAGTTTGTGAGACATTGGCAAAGTGTTTGCCCATGTGGGATACACATTTCCATTAATTTTCTCTGTCTGTGCATTGTTAAGCAGTGCATAAACACGAGCCATATTGCCAAAAGTTCTGTAAGTACTGCGTGTATGAAACACACCTGCTGACTCTGTGGCAGCAGGTGTAAATGCACTGACAAGTTTCGTTTTGAATGTGTATCTAATACTTTTAAATAAATATTGATAATACAGTGCCATTATTCTGTATAGTACATTTAGCATGTATTACTGTGTGTTGGCATAGCCCAGCGGGGTTAAGCGGCATTGCACTGAGGCAACTGTAGCATTACAGAGCTCCTCACCATCACTTGGCATTGGTGCATAATCCCAAACTCTGGACAAACACAGAGCCCAAAAAGTGACGGGATCCATTGCTTTTTTCTGCTGCTTATGCATGTTGTGTGTGATTCTATTTTTTGACCAGATTATAGGTGTTAAAATGGGGTAGATAGGAAAGTGGTGAAATGGGGATCAAGCAGGGAGAAGAACAAAGGGAAAGCAATACAGAAATTTGCAGGAGGGAGGTAGGTAAGAACAATGCTATCCATTTAATCAACAGTAAAAACTGATAATATATGCAGAATATTAACTGAATGTTGACTGTCACCTCCAGAGAGAGGGGTGACAACAACATAATGATGTTGTATAGCCAATTGGACCAAATCAAGAGTGTCAAGAAGGCACGTGTGTGAAATGGAGAGCTATGTATGGGATGATATTTTTTATAGGACAGATGCCCATTTTTCTTTTTTTTTAATTTAGTAAGAGGAATGCTGGGTAAGGGACATATATATTTTTGGGTGAGGTTAGCTGGGTAGCTGAGGAAGCAAATGCAAACAAACAAAACAAGAGACAGGGATGGTGAAGGACACAAAAGTTTGGGGGACACCATGATTAGGGCCTGGGAGAGGACACCACAGGCTCATGCCTGTCAAACATGAAGACTGTGCGAATTGAGTCCTCACCCAATGTACTGTCATCACTGTCCCCTTACTCCGCTGGTGGCTGGAGTGCTTGACATCTTGTTCTCCTACAGACTATGAGGAAGAGCAGCCTCTCCATCCAGCATAGGCATACACCATTGGTGAGGTGCACAACCCTATGCACCAATCCTGGCATCTCCAGGAGGTGATGAAATCACCACTTCCATCACTGTTCTCAGACAGTACCACTGCACCAGCTGCTGGGGAAGTACTATCTGAGGGTGCAGGTAGTGCAGGAGCAGGACAGCCAGTGCTGCCAAGTTGTCTGTCAGATGTGCTGTGCATTGGTGCTGCAGCCAGTGGAACATGGACAGGCTGATCCACGGGGTCTGGTCTACCTCACTGTGCTGAGCCCGCTACTGTTTGGAAACTGTTCCTCTGAAGTCCAGGCAAAGGTGGTGGCCTGTGTCTTACCAAGTTTGCAGATGACTGTCAATTGGGTGCAATCATTTAGAATCCATCAATGATGTTAACATATTACAGAAAGATCTGACATAGACAAATGATTGGTGTCAAACTCACACACGGAAACTTAACACAACAAAATGCCTCATTGTCCCCTTTGGCAAAAAAAGTAATCCTGATAATTATGTTATACATAGCATCCCTCTAAGCTCTAAGTCACTGGTGCGAGACTTGAGAACACAGGTTGATAGCAATTTAAACTTCAATCACTATGTGTTTATAGTGGTATGACACACATTCTACATTGTCCACCTCATAACCAAGGGCATTGCATCCAAGACCAAGGTGGTCATAGCTCCACTGTACTTGACCTTTATCAGACCGCTCATTAAGTACAATGCTCCCTTCTCAATGTACCTCACCAGACACCTGCAGTAACTGGAGAGACCACAGAGGTTTCTGACCAAGAGAATCCAGGGCCTCCATAACAGGACATATATGGAAAGAATGAAAGCCTTGTCACTGTACTCAGTATCATACAGGCTGATGCGAAGTGGCCTGTGCCTGACCTACAAAGCAGTCTGCAACCCTGCCCTAATGTAGATGTTGAACATCTGCAAATCAACTGGGACAAGAATAACTTGCTCCAGGGAACTCAACCTAACCTGTGAGATAAACAGAATATGCTGGAGACAGATATATGATATATCTCACAGCAATTGATGCTCCTCTGTATTAGGCTCCCACTGAATGTGAAGCAGTACTTCTCAATGACCCTGTTCAATCGCAAATTTGACAAATGGATGGGTGATTATAAATTCACCTCAGGGGTGGCACCTATGTCCCTCATGGACAGGGCCATTTGGTGCTGATCACAAAATCACTCTGCTAAAATGAACATCTAACTATGCACAATAAGGGTACTTGGGTGTTTACTCAACTAGGCTTGTAAAGACCCTTGGGTCATTAGCCTAGTAACCTCCTAGGAATCTATGAAGCAATGAACCTATGCAGGCCTACCATCATCTTCTCTCCAACATGCTCTGCTGATGTCATACACTGTAAGTCGACCTTCAGTCTTGTAAAAGTCAGAATAGTGCTGTGGCACTTGCATAACGTACTGCGTTCTGTAGTCTGTGTGCTTAGATAGGTAGGGGTTCTGTTCTCACTGCAATCATGTGTGTGTGTGTGTGTGTGTGTGTGTGGGTGTGTGTGTGTGTGTGTGTGTGTGTGTGTGTCTAGAAGAGTAGAATTGTGTTTCCTACAGCCACTGCTCCAATGACATGGATTGACAGTATTTTGATACTTGCAGATGCCTACACATACATTTCATGCAGGTCTCCCAACATCTTCTCCCCAAAATGCCCTGCTGATCTCATACACTACAAGTTGATCTGCAGTCATGTAAAAGTCAGACTTGTGCTGTGGCACTTGTATAAAGTACTGAGTTCTGCAGTCTATTTACTTAGATAGATAGGGGTTCTGTTCCCACTGCAGCATACCTCTCAACTGTCCATATTTTTGCAGAATGTCCAGATTTTTGCCTCACATTTTCGGTGTGATCCTCATAAAACTTGTGATTTTTCTGGATTTTTCTGGTATATCAGTTAGGACTGAATTCACTAAATAATGTCAGACATTTGACTTTCAGACTTTATATTCTTCAGAAAATGTATGGCAACACAATACATTTTATAATAGCTACTTTCTATGTTTATAAGAGCAATATTTAAAAATTGTCCCTATTTTTTTTGGGGGGGGGGGGTGTCCATCCATCATTTCTAGGTTTTTCCAGATTTTTTGTGGTTAGAGGTTGAGAGCTATGCACTGCAGTCAACTGGTGTGTGTATGTGTGTGTGTGTGTGTGTGTGTGTGTGTGTGTGTGTGTGTGTGTGTGTGTGTGTGCACTTGCTTGCCCTTACAGAGAGCCTTTTACACTAGCATGTGGGACACTGCTATTGCCATACTCCTCTCACCAAACAATGTTGATGTCATCAGCTATAAAGTGTTGTTTGAGACATTCCAAGTCAGAACTGAGCTGTGCTACTTGCCTTAAATACAGAGTTCTGTAGTCAATGTACTTATATAGGAAGGGGTTTTATTCTCACTGCAGTCAACAGGCGTGAGTGTGTGTGTGTGTGTGTGTGTGTGTGTGTGTGTGTGTGCATGTGTGTGTGTGTGTGCACGTTTGCATTTGCTTGACATTACAGACAGCCTTTTACACCAGCACTCGTCACTCATTAGACCCATTATAGAGTACAACGCCCCTTTTGGAATGTACCTCACAAGACATCTTCAGCAGCTGGAAAGGCCACAGAAGTACCTCACAAAGAGGATTACTGACCTCAAACAAATGCCCTACACTGACCACCTCAAAAAACTCCAGCTTTACTCCATAGCATATCGCCTACTCCGAGATGATCTCTGCCTAACATATAAAGCTATGTCAAACCCAGAGCTGTTGGACATGCTACACCTAAAGAAATCCCAATCCCTCCGAGCTACATGCTCTAGGGACCTAAACCTTGTCACCACAATAAACAGAACATGCTGGAGGGATAGATTCCTGTCCCAGAGACTTCCTATACTCTGGAGCAAGCTACCCATCTATGTCAAGCAAAGTTCTTCATTAACACTCTTCAAGAAAAATCTTGATGAGTGGATGGGAAATAGGAAATACACCCCGGGGATCACTTCTGTGTCTCTGCTGGACAGTGGCATAGGAAAAAGACTTTCTTGGGTAGCGTAAGCTATGGAACCTTGCTGGCTAGGCTTACATAGTCCCTTAGGCCGATAGCCTAGTACCTACCTATGAACCTATGAACCTATGTGAGACACTGTTATTACCATATTCTTCTCACCAGACATTGCTGATTTGTGGATGTGCACTATTCCCACTAGGGCAGGGTTGGAGACTGTCCCAGAGGCCGGGTAGAAGACACCTCATTCTGTACGATACAGATTACACTGATATGGATTTCAGTCTATACACATATTTCATGGCATGGTTTGTAGGCACTGTGTTTTCTTGATGAGTAACCCCTGTGGTCTCTCAAACTACTGCATGTGGCTGGTGAGGTAAATGAAAAAGGGAGCATTATAGTCTATATTACTGTTCTGATGAGGTTAGAGTAAAGTGCTGTAATATAATCCTGAGACTGGAATACGATGGCATGATTTTTGATGTGCACAACATAGGCTTTCAATACCAGTGTGGACACTGGTGGTTTGAGTTCAGATTGCTATGTATGTGTGTTCCTAGTGCTTGCATCACTGGATTTCAGCATAGTGGAACTTTTGTCAGTGCTGTAACTAGCAGGGAATTCCACTTTGCAGAAGGAAAAATAAAGACACATTTTTGCATTTATTTGTAGACCGTGTGGCTTTGTCACTAATCATTTGTGTATGTAGCCCTTCCTGTAGTGTGTTATTATCATAGGTAGGCTCAATAACTGCACCCAGTATGCAAGAATCAGTAAATGCGGTAAGCCAAAGGCTGTATACTTTAGCCTGAACTATTGAGAAATAGATTCCAAACAGTAAAGAGCTAAGCATAGATCTCTGGGGTACGCCAATGATAGCAGCTCTACTGGTACAGATTGATTCACCAACTTTCACAGTATGTGTTCTGTCAGTGAGCTAAGTGGTTACCTATCTGGTAACGTAAGATTTAATTTCCAGCTGAGAGAGTTTCTTAATGATACCTTCGTGGAGGATTGTGTTCAAACCCTAGGCCAGTTTAGGATAGCCAGTATGCACCATCTTGCCTTCACCCAGGTCTGTCACACAGAATCAATGGGCTGTGACAACATCACAGATCACCTATCAAGTGACTCATCACATACACCTTCCTGACATGGCTAAATACACACTTCAACACACCCTCCACACAGACTATGTTGCTGTAGAATGGTGTACATCAACATGCATCCATCTGAGCTGGGAGTGTAAAGCACCCGATGCATGCATATATAGACACATCCTGACTCTCCTCATCTGTGTGGTTGACCAACATGTCATCATAGACCTTTTCTAAATGGACACTAGTGATATCCCAGCTGTGTGCAACAGACCTGTGTGAGTTGTTAATGCTACATCATGGCTGTCACATCTGTTAGATGTCCTCAAAGAGATTATCGAGGGCATGCATGATAACAACACTATCATCCTTTAGAACTTGACAAGCCCAAGCATGCCTCTCAACCTCTTAGAGGAAGAAATCTGGGCAAAGCCATAAAAAAAGGGGAGACAAAGGTCCCAAATTAGGGAAATTTTTTTAAATATTGTTCTTACAAACTTAGAAAGTAGATAGAATAACAGATTTTGCATTAGCATGGATTTTCAGAAGGGAATGAAGTCTGAAACTCAAATGTATGTCATTATTTTCTGACTTACGTTGTCAACGATTTGCCAATGATTTGTTAGAAAACCACAATTTTATGAAAAATGGGCCAAAACTATGAAGCAAAAATCTGAACATTCTTCAAAAATCTGTACAGTTGAGAGGTATGAGCCCAAGGCATTTGACACAAATCCACACAGGGGTATTCACTCAACACTCTCAGATGTGTCCATAAGCACTTATATCACCAAGTAGGTAGACCACTGTATCACATATGTGGCATCTAAATATGTTCAAATGTGTGAAGTGACCTATATCTCAGGTCCAGTAATCAGGTACATACATCAGGACTGTTTGCTCGGCCCTTTCCTTTCCATTTTTTAAGTGACAGACATCACAGATGACATACACATCCTGTGTCCAAACAGCTGTCTGAAGGACTACAGATTATGGGCAATCACTGACTCCAAGTGTATATTAGTATAATACAAACAGTATCAACACACACCAAAGATTGTTGCCACAATGATAACAACACCTGCAATGATACGAAAACATGAGGAGATTTGTTACTTTAGGAAAACGAACACACAACCCAAATATAATGTAGATATCACACCCAATAATCAGACCAATAACTATGTGACCCATGTCCTGGGGTACATGGTAAGTGGAACATTCACCAGCATGTGGTCACAGTGCTGACTACTCCCTTGTATGTAACAAAACTACTGAGTATGTGAAGGACATCCACATCAAATGCCATAATACCTCCATGGTTCACAGACTTTATCACATCAGTAACTGAATATAATGCACCCTTCTTCATGTACTTCCCTACACATCTTCCCATGATGTGTAACTGAAGTGTACAACATTTGTCACAGTGAGCCATCACACATCTGATTGACCAAACCTAGGTATTTTCTGTGCCATAAACATCATTGTCTGATGCTGCAGAATCCCCATCAAGTTGTTACACCAGATGCATGTGTGCTACCTTTTCTGGTGATGCACACAGTACATGCATAGCTGTTTGACAATGTTAATGGCATGGGTAACATTCGTGACAGTGTGGATTGTGATATATATATATATATATATATATATATATATATATATGTATGTATATATGTATGTATGTATATATATTTATTATCAATTTTGTGTTTTCTGCCATATCACTGTGATGATCTCAGAACTGATGTGACTCAATAATTACATACATTTGACCCCTTTGTTATTCTAGCACATTTCTAAAGAGCAAATATGTCAAATCTATCCTTATTTCTGGGTCATTGTCCCCTCATTATGTTGGGCTTTGTCCAGATGTCTTGCACTAAGAGACTGAGAGCTATGACAACTATTATTTGTTAAACCCTGGTGTTCATTGTGGCATTTCGTGCAAAACCACAGACCTTCTTTGTTCTGACTTAAACAGGATTGCAATGCATGTTGGCTTATATGTTTTTCTGGTCAGCAAGATTGTTGCAAACTACAAAACCATGCTTATTTATGTTTAAATGTGGTGTGCAGCATGAATATGCAATGAGCACTGTTGCTCACCACCCACCAGCTCACACACATGTAAACTCCATGTAAGCTTTGTGCAAGCCTACATGGAGTTTATTAAATCCCAGGGACTATTTAAAAACAATTGTCATAACATCTGAAAATGTGGATGTATGCTTGGATGTCTTAATAAATAATTATATTTATTAATGCTCTTATTCCTTTGTTTATGAATTATATTCTACCACTTTTGCTTTTGGCAATATAGTTGTATTGTTTTGTAATTATGATAACTTCCTTAACATTTTTTCTACTTTTGCACTTGATGAATAGTTTTAAGTGATGATTTCCCTGGGATCTTCTTGGAAATTAATCTGATTAGCAAAGCTTATTCCCAGTGAGATAAATACACTAAAACCAGGAAACATAAACATTTTAATCGATATAGCAGAAATAAATTTACTTTAATACTGGCAGTACTAGAAATATTAACTAACTCCATGCGAATGAACATTAAAAATTGGTTTCTTGATGTGATTCCTCAATAATAATAGTAATAAAAATAATCATAATAATAATAATAGCTTCAAGGTAAAATTAAGCAGAAAGCTAAAGGTGTTTTATTTGTCTGTGTGGGGTCAATTATGTGTGTTTATTTTTTATAAAGGAATAAGCTGAATTTTACAAACCAGTTTCATGCACTGCTGCATTCAAGACAAGGTTGATATAAGCATGGAAAGCTATGGCATTGATTAATCTTGCCACATATAGCCATGTATATAGCCATGTACATCTTCTTTTGGCTTTTCCCCGTCAGGGGTCGCCACAGCAGATCATCTTTCCGCTCATGATTGGCAGTGGAATTTTACGGTGTTGAGTTGCTAGCCTGGTGCCCAACCTTCCACAGAAGGCACACACACACACCTAGGGCCAATTTAGAGTGTCCAGTCCACCTACTGCATGTCTTCGGGATGTGGGAGGAAACTGGAGCACCTGGAGGAAACCCACACAATCACAGGGAGGACATGCAGACTCCGCACAGAAGGCATCCCAGCTGAGAATCAAACTGGAGAACCTCTTGCTGTGAGTTGGCAATGCTAACCACTGCACCACCATGGCCGCCCCAAATATAGTCATGTACAGAAACTATTAAAAACCCCAGTTGTTCTCGGAAATGCTTGTGACAAAAGGAGATACTGCCAGCCCGGCTAGCTGAAAGTTTGTAAATAATTATATATAATTTGTGAATATTAACATGATTTATATGGAAGTGTAACAAAAGGAGATACTGCCAGCACAGCTATCTGGAATGTCGGTGTGTTTGAGGGTATCCCTGCAGATGTCCTGATAGGGAATGATTTTGATAATGCAGTACCTTGTATGCATGCAGTTACACACAGTCAGGCTTGGAGACAAGCATGTGGGTCTGGTAGCCGGGGGGGGGCCCAGACAGACTGCGCACTTGAAACCAGGACTGGTGAAGTGGTTACTTCAGAGACGGAGCTACTCTGTAGCAGTGAGACCGAAGGTGAGCTACAGCTGCTTGTGGGTACTGATATTCCCTTGGACAGAGTGACTGCAATGACAGAGGTGAGTAATAGCACCTGGGCTGACAGTGAGGCACCACTGTCAGAGGATACCAGACTTCCTTTGGAAGGGGAGCTGGGAAGGGTTTCAAAGAGAGAGTTGAGACAGGCTCAGCTCTCAGACCCTACATTACAGGGCTTGAGGGAGGTAGCCAGAGAGGCACCAGATTCTCAAGGAAAGGGGAAATTTGTATACTTGGACAAAGGGTTACTATATAGAGAGTGGACCCCTCAGGGAGGACTAGAGGGTGAATGAATGGAGCAGTTGGTAGTGCCCAGAACCTACCATCTGGCACTTCTAGCCATAGCTCATGATTTTCCCATTGCAGGTAATGTGGGCATAAAGTGTGCAAAGAGACGTATTATGTACAACTTGTATTGGCCTGGGATTTCCAGGGATGTAACAGGGCACTGCAGGACCTGTGAGAAGTGCTAAAAGGTAGGCAAGGCAGGACACAAGGTCAAAGCTCCTTTGATGCCTTTGCCTGTGATTGAGGAGCCATTTCAGAGGGTAGCTATGGATATTGTGGGGCCTCTGAGTATTTCAAGTTCCACAGGGAAAAAGTATATCCTAGTGGTGGTAGATTATGCTACCAGATACCCTGAGGTGGTGGCTCTGTCCTCCATTGAGGCAGGAAAGGTGGCAAATGCTTTGTTAGAGATTTTCAGCAGGGTAGGTTTCCCAGGAGAAATACTGACTGACAGAGGTGCAATTTCATGTCAGACCTGCTGGCGTGTCTGTAGGAGCACTGTGGGGGGAAGCACATAAAGACCACCCCTACCAACCCCAGACTAATGGTCTTTGGGAGAGGTGAAACTTTACACTAAAGACCATGCTACAAGCATTTGCAGACCAGTTTAAGAGGGAGTGGGACAAATATTTTCCCTATCTGTTCTTTGCTTACAGAGAGGTGCCCCAGGAATCCACAGGTTTTTCACCCTTTGAGTTGCTGTATGGGCATAGGGTGAGGGGGCCTCTAATTTGATTCCTGATGAGTGGGAGGGTGAGTGTGAATCCAACAAGGAGTCTGTTGTGGCATATGTCCTAAACCTCAGGACACAGCTCAGGGAACTCATGTGCTTGGGCCAGGAGAACATGGAAGAAGCTCAACAGCAGAAAAAGGTCTGGTATGACAGGAATGCTTGAGATAGAAAGTATGCTGTGGGGCAGCAGGTTATGGTTCTCATTCCTGTCAGACATAACAAGCTGCAGGCAGCTTGGGCGGGACCCTTCAAAGTGGTAAGGAGGGTCAGTGCTGTTAACTACATGGTAGAACTGCTAGATAGGAGGCAGGGGCACAAACTGTACCATGTGAACATGATGGAACCATGCCATGATAGGGAGGCCCTGATGCTAAGTATTTGCAGTAGGAGGAAGGAGGAGTCTGAGGGAGATTTATGGCTGCAGGGAGCCAGCCAGCAAAATCCCAAATTACTGTACTGGAGCCTAGGGTTGCAGGCATATGATAGGACAGTGCAACACTGTAATGGGGTCAACAATGCAAAGGCAGCTGGAATCTCAAGACAGGGAATGGGGTAATGTATTCCAAGATTGGTTCATCCATCTCAAGCAACATTTCCCAAGGGTCACTTGAAAAAACTAGCTTGAGTCTTTGAGGGCAGAAGAAGTGTCACAAAAAGAGGTACTGCCAGCCCAATTAGCTGGAATTTTGTAAATAATTATATGTCATTTGTGAATATTAACATGATTTATATAGAAGTGTAACAAAAGGAGATACTACCAGCACAGCTATCTGGAATTTTGTAAATGAATATTTGTCATTTGTGAATATCAAAATCATTCATATAAGAGATTTGTGTTACAAATGTATTAAAACTGTATGTCAGGTGTATATCAAACTGCTGGTACAAAAATGTGTGTTTAAAAGTTTTTTCAAAGTGCTTAAAATGCCTGACTGGAATAGAACAGAAATGTCCCTGCACTATTGTAACTGTTTAGATGTATATAACAGTAGAAACTGGAATACAGAAGGTTAACTTCAGAAAAATAGCTAAAATTAAATTACTTTATGGCTAGACCATAAAAAGATGTTCCCCAGGATTCACTAATCCTCTGTGTAAGACTTAATAAATCTTACTTGGAGGCTGCAGTTGAACGGTATGACCTCAGCGTGCCATGAAAATGCATGAGGGCACGCTGACTCAACCATAAGTCTTACACGGACCGTGTAGGAAAGCAGGGGTCGTGTCCGACTGCCGAGCAGACTAAATGTCCATGCCCCTGCAAGTGTTTTAAAACTAAACAAAGCACACACACAAGAGCGAGTCCGCTCAAATGTCCCTGCACCCAACACCACACTCCCTGATATTGTAAACCCCTATCACAGTTCTAAAATGCAAAACATTAAATATATTTTTTAAATCCCCAAAATAGCTGCCCGTATTTGCGAGTGTGTGCGCGGATGTGTCCATTATTTAGCTAAAGTTAGCAATTCTGACATGGAAGAGCATAAGAAAGAATGTTAATGCAAATCACTCCAAATAGCAATAGCGTAATGGTAGAGCGTTCACACAAAAAAGAGGCATTCACGGTTCAAGTCCCACCACTCCCCTTTGTATTTATTTTTTAAATCAGTATATGAAATAATACCTGACAAATATGTTTAACCGTTGCTAAAAAGCAGTGAAATGGCCAATGTATCAGTGAACAAAATAAATATTTTAAAGGATCCTGATATAAAATTGCCTGCAGTTAAGCAGCGCTTCACCCAGCGCAATAGAGTTGTCCGTAGTTTAATAGCACTTTACCTAGCGCAATAGAGGTGCCCACAGTTTAATAGAGCTTTACCTAGCACAATAGAGTTGCCCATTGTTTCATAGCGCTTTACCTAGCACAATAGAGTTGCCCATAGTTCAATGGCAGTTTACCCAGCGCAATGTGTTTGCGCGGACGTGCGCGCCGCGCCAACCAGGGCACCGAGGAGCAACATAGAGGAAAGTTGCTTAAATGCAGCCACACCCACTAGCCTGTCTGGATAGTATGAAAATAAAATGAATGATAAGGTTCGAACCAAGGACTCTGTGAATCAGAAGCAAAGTACAGAACCACTAAGCCATGACAACATAGGGGAAACAGCCACTATTAACATTCATATACCTATGAATGGTAGTTTAACCATTACTAAGCAGGCCTGCAGTCAGCCGAGAATTTTACAAAATGGCCAATCACAAAAAAGTGCGGGAAATGCGGCATATTTAAGCCTCACAGGCGGAAATACATGCCATAACTGATTGGAGCTCACATCTGCAGTTAGAATGTCTGGTGTCGGAGAGGGAACACGCTTCCGTGCGCAACGTTGGGGCATCGAGGAGTCCAAATACATGGTTTGGCTCCTTGTCCACTGTCACGAGTCAAGACTCCTGCAGGGCCAGTTCCAAGGGATGGAGTACAAGGCAGAGGCTTGGAACCGGTTAGCTCGTGACCTCACCAGTGCCACAGGCGGTCCTCGGACTGGTGAGCAGGTCCGTCACCACCATGCACACCTGAAGAGACGAAAGCAGGACCACTTGAACCAATGGATACAGGAGGCTTGTGGGATGTGGGATGCCCCACAACTGAGTATGTAGCCATGGAATGCAGTATGTAAGAATTGATAATGGAGTATGTATAACGGATAGGTATGTCTCAATATCCCTTCATTTACTTTACAGCTGCAGGTGACCGTGCTATGAATCAGTAAGCCTATGCTGATAGGCTGCTAAGGCTGTGCCACCAGGCAGGTTAGTGATTATTCTGCATGTATTGTTATATAAAATATGGGAGAGAGCATGAAAGAAAGTGTTGTAGTCCAATAATACAGCCATAAAATTGCCTGAATAAGTCCTCTGCATGTACTGTCAGATAAAAACATCAGAGAGGCAGAAAAAGAGTGTAGAAACCCATTAAGAAAGGTAACATATGTCTGGAATAATATCTCTGCAGGCACTGTCATATAAAATAAGTAAGTGAGTCTGAAAAAAGATTGTTCTAACCTATTAATAAAGGTATAATATGTCGTTAACATGTCTGACATATACACCGTTAAAACAAATAAAGGAGTGAGCCTGTGCAAAAGTGTGTAACGTCATTAATAAAGGTCTAAAACCCAGAGTGTGTCTGTGATACAGAGTCTGAAATGTTGTTGTACCCTTGCAGTATACAAACAGTATTGTTTGAAAATGTGCTGGCAACCCAGAGTTGTGCAGTCCCATATAAAGTGGGTGATGGAAGTACTAGTAGCTGTGAAACATATATACAGTCCACAACAGGCAGTTACTGTCTGGCATGAATAAGTAAACCTGGCACATATGTAGCATGTTATTTTTTTCCCCAGAAATGTGAGAGTGTGTCAAGAAATGCAGGGTTCTGTACAAATCGAAGTGAAAATGTCATGTGAAAACATCCCAGATATGTAGATAAAGAAATATAAATGCAATCAAGAAATATGTAGCAGCAACATCTGCATCCTGGACAGTTAGTATGTCAGATATAGGTCAGGCATATATTGAACTAGCCAAACCCAGTACACAACCTAATGTATGGTGGCAAGTGTAATAATACAGGTAGAGGATATACACTTGCAGTCACTAGGAATGTAGTGCAGACTAAAAGGTCATTATAAGATGTTAACCAAGGTTTTTTTATACACCATACTGTATGTGCATAAACCATGCAATTCTACACCTCAATGGGTATGTGTAATCTTAAATATTTGTTGGGACATATGTCCTATTGTTCTATAAATATTTGCATTCACGTTGTTGCATGTGCCCTGTTTAAACACCACAATCATGGTGGCCTGTTGCTACCAAACATCCCTGCATGCTGTTGGAATAACCACTGTGGTTCAATATATGCATGTGTTATGCTTGCTATTCAACTGTTGTACCCTGGGAGT
Organism: Protopterus annectens; assembly: GCF_019279795.1. NCBI lineage: Eukaryota > Metazoa > Chordata > Ceratodontiformes > Protopteridae > Protopterus > Protopterus annectens. The sequence goes on along the minus strand of NC_056729.1, from coordinate 440,586,314 downwards.
GTTGGGTTAATGGGAATATTATTGCATGCTGTTACAACTAATCTGGAATGCTGTTTTGCTTATGTTGTAATTAAACACACCTAATCACAGAACGTATGGGAAGGCCGGTCCCAGCGGATCCACCTGTCCCTCCTCAGCCAGCGAGTGCACCTCATACCAGCAGATTCAGTGCCCAGCCCGGGCTCCCCTCCTTCATTGGTCCTGTGCCACCTTCGGGTGGAAGCGCTGCAGGGGATGGGGCTCGTCCCCCCCGTGCAAACGTGGGTGGAGAAGGGCCACCTGTCACCCTTCAAGGGTCTGGGCTGTGGTGCATAGGGAGATGCAGCGTTCAGTCGCTGATCCCCTATGCTAGCTTGAGGCGAGAGTGGCGCATCTCACGGGTGAGCCTGCCCATCCTATGCAGCCCCCAGCACAGCCACCCTCAGGGCTGTGAAGGTTCAGTGGTGACTGCCCATGGGTAGGGATCTCAGTTCCACTGTTACCATCTGTGGGCTCATGGGCTTGTGATTTCCAAACATCCGATCCCATCAATTGTGTCACCCACCCCATGTGTCATACACCACCCCTGTATGCGTCTTGTCTGTCTTGTCTGTTTACCTTCCCAACCTATCTCCCCGGACATACCTACTTCCTCTACCTCACTTCCCACTCTCACCTGAAAAAAAAAAAAAGGGTGATCTGTACCCACAAACAAATTACACCCCATACATAGCTGCCCATTTCACACACATGTCCATCGGACAAACATGTAAGCTGATAATTAGAATTGGCAGTACAACATACTTTGTTGTCCTCACCCCTCTCCCAGGGGTGGAAGGTTTCAAATTTCACTCTAAATTCATTGCATATGCACAGCTGTTGCTGTTAAAGAAATGGGCAGCTATGGACCCTCCCTACACCCGTCCTGCACATCCCAAGCTTGTTTACCTACTGTGTGTCCCTCTTTGTGCCCCCTGTTTTCACCACTTACCTATTTCCCCATTTTCTTTTCTTTAAAAGAAATTAGCAGGGGGGGGGGGTTAGCGGGAGTAAGCACTTTTAAGCAGTAGTTAGCGGGTTTGCACCAGTGTGCTCATGTGTGTGCTTAGCTAAGCGTTGCTAAGCATCGTGCAAACTCACGCAAACACGCTTACAACTGCTTTAAAGTGCCTTAGTCACTCTGTGGCAGGGCCCTTGTACTGCTCAGCAGCAAAATAAAATACCCCTGTCAGTCTCGAACCCCAGACCTTGGACTCACAAGACTGCATGTAGTACCACTACACCACAGCAGATATACAATAATGTGGTGCTGAAAGAAATATATCATGCATTACAATGAGTGAATGTAAAGGGAGAATAGGAATGGCATAACACAAATCTTGTTCTGTGGCCCTTAACCAGCAAGTGTTGTGGAATTGCATGACATGACTGTGAAAAGAGAACCAGCCATGCTAGTAGGAATAATGTTACAGTAGCACCTTACAAACCCCACACAGTATCAGAGCAGGATAAACACTGGCATATTTGAATAGGTCAGAGGCCAGACCTCCAAACTGTGACTGATTTACAGGGATGTCCCTGATTTGCAAACAAATGTTAGCTGTGCCCTTCTGACTCCCTGTGAAATGTACTAACAGTAGGCAGAAAGGAGGGGAATCTCACTGAATGACAAATGTCAATAAGTGAGAGTAGACACTGCTTGCACATCAGAAAAGGTGTAGTAATACATATGCTCCGAATCCCC